>NC_067425.1:38687555-38711135 GCF_009764475.1 Pristis pectinata | reverse complement strand
ACCCTAACCCTAACCCTAACCCTAACCCTAACCCTAACCCTAACCCTAACCCTAACCCTAACCCTAACCCTAACCCTAACCCTAACCCTAACCCTAACCCTAACCCTAACCCTAACCCTAACCCTAACCCTAACCCTAACCCTAACCCTAACCCTAACCCTAACCCTAACCCTAACCCTAACCCTAACCCTAACCCTAACCCTAACCCTAACCCTAACCCTAACCCTAACCCTAACCCTAACCCTAACCCTAACCCTAACCCTAACCCTAACCCTAACCCTAACCCTAACCCTAACCCTAACCCTAACCCTAACCCTAACCCTAACCCTAACCCTAACCCTAACCCTAACCCTAACCCTAACCCTAACCCTAACCCTAACCCTAACCCTAACCCTAACCCTAACCCTAACCCTAACCCTAACCCTAACCCTAACCCTAACCCTAACCCTAACCCTAACCCTAACCCTAACCCTAACCCTAACCCTAACCCTAACCCTAACCCTAACCCTAACCCTAACCCTAACCCTAACCCTAACCCTAACCCTAACCCTAACCCTAACCCTAACCCTAACCCTAACCCTAACCCTAACCCTAACCCTAACCCTAACCCTAACCCTAACCCTAACCCTAACCCTAACCCTAACCCTAACCCTAACCCTAACCCTAACCCTAACCCTAACCCTAACCCTAACCCTAACCCTAACCCTAACCCTAACCCTAACCCTAACCCTAACCCTAACCCTAACCCTAACCCTAACCCTAACCCTAACCCTAACCCTAACCCTAACCCTAACCCTAACCCTACCCTAACCCTAACCCTAACCCTAACCCTAACCCTAACCCTAACCCTAACCCTAACCCTAACCCTAACCCTAACCCTAACCCTAACCCTAACCCTAACCCTAACCCTAACCCTAACCCTAACCCTAACCCTAACCCTAACCCTAACCCTAACCCTAACCCTAACCCTAACCCTAACCCTAACCCTAACCCTAACCCTAACCCTAACCCTAACCCTAACCCTAACCCTAACCCTAACCCTAACCCTAACCCTAACCCTAACCCTAACCCTAACCCTAACCCTAACCCTAACCCTAACCCTAACCCTAACCCTAACCCTAACCCTAACCCTAACCCTAACCCTAACCCTAACCCTAACCCTAACCCTAACCCTAACCCTAACCCTAACCCTAACCCTAACCCTAACCCTAACCCTAACCCTAACCCTAACCCTAACCCTAACCCTAACCCTAACCCTAACCCTAACCCTAACCCTAACCCTAACCCTAACCCTAACCCTAACCCTAACCCTAACCCTAACCCTAACCCTAACCCTAACCCTAACCCTAACCCTAACCCTAACCCTAACCCTAACCCTAACCCTAACCCTAACCCTAACCCTAACCCTAACCCTAACCCTAACCCTAACCCTAACCCTAACCCTAACCCTAACCCTAACCCTAACCCTAACCCTAACCCTAACCCTAACCCTAACCCTAACCCTAACCCTAACCCTAACCCTAACCCTAACCCTAACCCTAACCCTAACCCTAACCCTAACCCTAACCCTAACCCTAACCCTAACCCTAACCCTAACCCTAACCCTAACCCTAACCCTAACCCTAACCCTAACCCTAACCCTAACCCTAACCCTAACCCTAACCCTAACCCTAACCCTAACCCTAACCCTAACCCTAACCCTAACCCTAACCCTAACCCTAACCCTAACCCTAACCCTAACCCTAACCCTAACCCTAACCCTAACCCTAACCCTAACCCTAACCCTAACCCTAACCCTAACCCTAACCCTAACCCTAACCCTAACCCTAACCCTAACCCTAACCCTAACCCTAACCCTAACCCTAACCCTAACCCTAACCCTAACCCTAACCCTAACCCTAACCCTAACCCTAACCCTAACCCTAACCCTAACCCTAACCCTAACCCTAACCCTAACCCTAACCCTAACCCTAACCCTAACCCTAACCCTAACCCTAACCCTAACCCTAACCCTAACCCTAACCCTAACCCTAACCCTAACCCTAACCCTAACCCTAACCCTAACCCTAACCCTAACCCTAACCCTAACCCTAACCCTAACCCTAACCCTAACCCTAACCCTAACCCTAACCCTAACCCTAACCCTAACCCTAACCCTAACCCTAACCCTAACCCTAACCCTAACCCTAACCCTAACCCTAACCCTAACCCTAACCCTAACCCTAACCCTAACCCTAACCCTAACCCTAACCCTAACCCTAACCCTAACCCTAACCCTAACCCTAACCCTAACCCTAACCCTAACCCTAACCCTAACCCTAACCCTAACCCTAACCCTAACCCTAACCCTAACCCTAACCCTAACCCTAACCCTAACCCTAACCCTAACCCTAACCCTAACCCTAACCCTAACCCTAACCCTAACCCTAACCCTAACCCTAACCCTAACCCTAACCCTAACCCTAACCCTAACCCTAACCCTAACCCTAACCCTAACCCTAACCCTAACCCTAACCCTAACCCTAACCCTAACCCTAACCCTAACCCTAACCCTAACCCTAACCCTAACCCTAACCCTAACCCTAACCCTAACCCTAACCCTAACCCTAACCCTAACCCTAACCCTAACCCTAACCCTAACCCTAACCCTAACCCTAACCCTAACCCTAACCCTAACCCTAACCCTAACCCTAACCCTAACCCTAACCCTAACCCTAACCCTAACCCTAACCCTAACCCTAACCCTAACCCTAACCCTAACCCTAACCCTAACCCTAACCCTAACCCTAACCCTAACCCTAACCCTAACCCTAACCCTAACCCTAACCCTAACCCTAACCCTAACCCTAACCCTAACCCTAACCCTAACCCTAACCCTAACCCTAACCCTAACCCTAACCCTAACCCTAACCCTAACCCTAACCCTAACCCTAACCCTAACCCTAACCCTAACCCTAACCCTAACCCTAACCCTAACCCTAACCCTAACCCTAACCCTAACCCTAACCCTAACCCTAACCCTAACCCTAACCCTAACCCTAACCCTAACCCTAACCCTAACCCTAACCCTAACCCTAACCCTAACCCTAACCCTAACCCTAACCCTAACCCTAACCCTAACCCTAACCCTAACCCTAACCCTAACCCTAACCCTAACCCTAACCCTAACCCTAACCCTAACCCTAACCCTAACCCTAACCCTAACCCTAACCCTAACCCTAACCCTAACCCTAACCCTAACCCTAACCCTAACCCTAACCCTAACCCTAACCCTAACCCTAACCCTAACCCTAACCCTAACCCTAACCCTAACCCTAACCCTAACCCTAACCCTAACCCTAACCCTAACCCTAACCCTAACCCTAACCCTAACCCTAACCCTAACCCTAACCCTAACCCTAACCCTAACCCTAACCCTAACCCTAACCCTAACCCTAACCCTAACCCTAACCCTAACCCTAACCCTAACCCTAACCCTAACCCTAACCCTAACCCTAACCCTAACCCTAACCCTAACCCTAACCCTAACCCTAACCCTAACCCTAACCCTAACCCTAACCCTAACCCTAACCCTAACCCTAACCCTAACCCTAACCCTAACCCTAACCCTAACCCTAACCCTAACCCTAACCCTAACCCTAACCCTAACCCTAACCCTAACCCTAACCCTAACCCTAACCCTAACCCTAACCCTAACCCTAACCCTAACCCTAACCCTAACCCTAACCCTAACCCTAACCCTAACCCTAACCCTAACCCTAACCCTAACCCTAACCCTAACCCTAACCCTAACCCTAACCCTAACCCTAACCCTAACCCTAACCCTAACCCTAACCCTAACCCTAACCCTAACCCTAACCCTAACCCTAACCCTAACCCTAACCCTAACCCTAACCCTAACCCTAACCCTAACCCTAACCCTAACCCTAACCCTAACCCTAACCCTAACCCTAACCCTAACCCTAACCCTAACCCTAACCCTAACCCTAACCCTAACCCTAACCCTAACCCTAACCCTAACCCTAACCCTAACCCTAACCCTAACCCTAACCCTAACCCTAACCCTAACCCTAACCCTAACCCTAACCCTAACCCTAACCCTAACCCTAACCCTAACCCTAACCCTAACCCTAACCCTAACCCTAACCCTAACCCTAACCCTAACCCTAACCCTAACCCTAACCCTAACCCTAACCCTAACCCTAACCCTAACCCTAACCCTAACCCTAACCCTAACCCTAACCCTAACCCTAACCCTAACCCTAACCCTAACCCTAACCCTAACCCTAACCCTAACCCTAACCCTAACCCTAACCCTAACCCTAACCCTAACCCTAACCCTAACCCTAACCCTAACCCTAACCCTAACCCTAACCCTAACCCTAACCCTAACCCTAACCCTAACCCTAACCCTAACCCTAACCCTAACCCTAACCCTAACCCTAACCCTAACCCTAACCCTAACCCTAACCCTAACCCTAACCCTAACCCTAACCCTAACCCTAACCCTAACCCTAACCCTAACCCTAACCCTAACCCTAACCCTAACCCTAACCCTAACCCTAACCCTAACCCTAACCCTAACCCTAACCCTAACCCTAACCCTAACCCTAACCCTAACCCTAACCCTAACCCTAACCCTAACCCTAACCCTAACCCTAACCCTAACCCTAACCCTAACCCTAACCCTAACCCTAACCCTAACCCTAACCCTAACCCTAACCCTAACCCTAACCCTAACCCTAACCCTAACCCTAACCCTAACCCTAACCCTAACCCTAACCCTAACCCTAACCCTAACCCTAACCCTAACCCTAACCCTAACCCTAACCCTAACCCTAACCCTAACCCTAACCCTAACCCTAACCCTAACCCTAACCCTAACCCTAACCCTAACCCTAACCCTAACCCTAACCCTAACCCTAACCCTAACCCTAACCCTAACCCTAACCCTAACCCTAACCCTAACCCTAACCCTAACCCTAACCCTAACCCTAACCCTAACCCTAACCCTAACCCTAACCCTAACCCTAACCCTAACCCTAACCCTAACCCTACCCTAACCCTAACCCTAACCCTAACCCTAACCCTAACCCTAACCCTAACCCTAACCCTAACCCTAACCCTAACCCTAACCCTAACCCTAACCCTAACCCTAACCCTAACCCTAACCCTAACCCTAACCCTAACCCTAACCCTAACCCTAACCCTAACCCTAACCCTAACCCTAACCCTAACCCTAACCCTAACCCTAACCCTAACCCTAACCCTAACCCTAACCCTAACCCTAACCCTAACCCTAACCCTAACCCTAACCCTAACCCTAACCCTAACCCTAACCCTAACCCTAACCCTAACCCTAACCCTAACCCTAACCCTAACCCTAACCCTAACCCTAACCCTAACCCTAACCCTAACCCTAACCCTAACCCTAACCCTAACCCTAACCCTAACCCTAACCCTAACCCTAACCCTAACCCTAACCCTAACCCTAACCCTAACCCTAACCCTAACCCTAACCCTAACCCTAACCCTAACCCTAACCCTAACCCTAACCCTAACCCTAACCCTAACCCTAACCCTAACCCTAACCCTAACCCTAACCCTAACCCTAACCCTAACCCTAACCCTAACCCTAACCCTAACCCTAACCCTAACCCTAACCCTAACCCTAACCCTAACCCTAACCCTAACCCTAACCCTAACCCTAACCCTAACCCTAACCCTAACCCTAACCCTAACCCTAACCCTAACCCTAACCCTAACCCTAACCCTAACCCTAACCCTAACCCTAACCCTAACCCTAACCCTAACCCTAACCCTAACCCTAACCCTAACCCTAACCCTAACCCTAACCCTAACCCTAACCCTAACCCTAACCCTAACCCTAACCCTAACCCTAACCCTAACCCTAACCCTAACCCTAACCCTAACCCTAACCCTAACCCTAACCCTAACCCTAACCCTAACCCTAACCCTAACCCTAACCCTAACCCTAACCCTAACCCTAACCCTAACCCTAACCCTAACCCTAACCCTAACCCTAACCCTAACCCTAACCCTAACCCTAACCCTAACCCTAACCCTAACCCTAACCCTAACCCTAACCCTAACCCTAACCCTAACCCTAACCCTAACCCTAACCCTAACCCTAACCCTAACCCTAACCCTAACCCTAACCCTAACCCTAACCCTAACCCTAACCCTAACCCTAACCCTAACCCTAACCCTAACCCTAACCCTAACCCTAACCCTAACCCTAACCCTAACCCTAACCCTAACCCTAACCCTAACCCTAACCCTAACCCTAACCCTAACCCTAACCCTAACCCTAACCCTAACCCTAACCCTAACCCTAACCCTAACCCTAACCCTAACCCTAACCCTAACCCTAACCCTAACCCTAACCCTAACCCTAACCCTAACCCTAACCCTAACCCTAACCCTAACCCTAACCCTAACCCTAACCCTAACCCTAACCCTAACCCTAACCCTAACCCTAACCCTAACCCTAACCCTAACCCTAACCCTAACCCTAACCCTAACCCTAACCCTAACCCTAACCCTAACCCTAACCCTAACCCTAACCCTAACCCTAACCCTAACCCTAACCCTAACCCTAACCCTAACCCTAACCCTAACCCTAACCCTAACCCTAACCCTAACCCTAACCCTAACCCTAACCCTAACCCTAACCCTAACCCTAACCCTAACCCTAACCCTAACCCTAACCCTAACCCTAACCCTAACCCTAACCCTAACCCTAACCCTAACCCTAACCCTAACCCTAACCCTAACCCTAACCCTAACCCTAACCCTAACCCTAACCCTAACCCTAACCCTAACCCTAACCCTAACCCTAACCCTAACCCTAACCCTAACCCTAACCCTAACCCTAACCCTAACCCTAACCCTAACCCTAACCCTAACCCTAACCCTAACCCTAACCCTAACCCTAACCCTAACCCTAACCCTAACCCTAACCCTAACCCTAACCCTAACCCTAACCCTAACCCTAACCCTAACCCTAACCCTAACCCTAACCCTAACCCTAACCCTAACCCTAACCCTAACCCTAACCCTAACCCTAACCCTAACCCTAACCCTAACCCTAACCCTAACCCTAACCCTAACCCTAACCCTAACCCTAACCCTAACCCTAACCCTAACCCTAACCCTAACCCTAACCCTAACCCTAACCCTAACCCTAACCCTAACCCTAACCCTAACCCTAACCCTAACCCTAACCCTAACCCTAACCCTAACCCTAACCCTAACCCTAACCCTAACCCTAACCCTAACCCTAACCCTAACCCTAACCCTAACCCTAACCCTAACCCTAACCCTAACCCTAACCCTAACCCTAACCCTAACCCTAACCCTAACCCTAACCCTAACCCTAACCCTAACCCTAACCCTAACCCTAACCCTAACCCTAACCCTAACCCTAACCCTAACCCTAACCCTAACCCTAACCCTAACCCTAACCCTAACCCTAACCCTAACCCTAACCCTAACCCTAACCCTAACCCTAACCCTAACCCTAACCCTAACCCTAACCCTAACCCTAACCCTAACCCTAACCCTAACCCTAACCCTAACCCTAACCCTAACCCTAACCCTAACCCTAACCCTAACCCTAACCCTAACCCTAACCCTAACCCTAACCCTAACCCTAACCCTAACCCTAACCCTAACCCTAACCCTAACCCTAACCCTAACCCTAACCCTAACCCTAACCCTAACCCTAACCCTAACCCTAACCCTAACCCTAACCCTAACCCTAACCCTAACCCTAACCCTAACCCTAACCCTAACCCTAACCCTAACCCTAACCCTAACCCTAACCCTAACCCTAACCCTAACCCTAACCCTAACCCTAACCCTAACCCTAACCCTAACCCTAACCCTAACCCTAACCCTAACCCTAACCCTAACCCTAACCCTAACCCTAACCCTAACCCTAACCCTAACCCTAACCCTAACCCTAACCCTAACCCTAACCCTAACCCTAACCCTAACCCTAACCCTAACCCTAACCCTAACCCTAACCCTAACCCTAACCCTAACCCTAACCCTAACCCTAACCCTAACCCTAACCCTAACCCTAACCCTAACCCTAACCCTAACCCTAACCCTAACCCTAACCCTAACCCTAACCCTAACCCTAACCCTAACCCTAACCCTAACCCTAACCCTAACCCTAACCCTAACCCTAACCCTAACCCTAACCCTAACCCTAACCCTAACCCTAACCCTAACCCTAACCCTAACCCTAACCCTAACCCTAACCCTAACCCTAACCCTAACCCTAACCCTAACCCTAACCCTAACCCTAACCCTAACCCTAACCCTAACCCTAACCCTAACCCTAACCCTAACCCTAACCCTAACCCTAACCCTAACCCTAACCCTAACCCTAACCCTAACCCTAACCCTAACCCTAACCCTAACCCTAACCCTAACCCTAATCCCTAACCCTAACCTGCGCCGTCACCTCTGCACCTTTTCCCTGCCCTGTCCCCACTGCACCTTCACCCTCTCCGGTCCCCACTGAACCTTCACGCTGCCCAGTCCCCAATGGTCCTTCACCCTGTCCGGTCCCCACTTCACCTTCACCCTTCCCGGTCGTCAGTGCACCTTCACCCTATCCGGTCCCAACTGCACCTTCACTCTTCCAGATCCCCACTTCCCCTTAACCCTGTCTGGTCCCCACTGAAGGTAAGAATAGGAGGAGATGACAGATGAATGCGTGGCTGAGGAGTTGCTGCAGCGAACAAGGTTTTACATTTTTGGATCACTGGGATCTCTTCTGGGGAAGGTGGGACCAGTAAATTGTGGACGGGTTATACCTGAACCCGAGCGAGACCAATATCCTTGCAGGCAGGTTTGTTAGTGTGGTTCGGGAGGGTTTAAACTAATTTGCGAGGAATAAGGGAATCGGAGGGGTAGCTCAGTGGAAGAAGTGCATGGGCTAAAGTCAGACCTAACATGTAGAGAGGCTTCGAGGAAGGATATTCAGAGTATATGGTATAAAAATAGAAAAGTGCATGGACGGAAGTGCCTTTACTTAAATGCAATAAGTATCAGGAATAAGGGTGTTGAACTGAAAGCTTGGATGCATAAGTCGGACTATGATACTCTGGCTCTTGCAGAGACTTGGTTGTCACCAGGGCAGGAATGGATATTTGATATTCCTCGATCTCAGTGTTTCAAAAGAGATGGGGGTGGGAGAAGAGATGGATAGGTGACTTTACTGGTCAGGGATACTACTACCGCTGCAGAAAGGGTGGATAAGCTAGAATGATCTCCTCTAGATTCAGTATGGGTGGAGGTTAGGAACAAGATAGGAGCGGTTACTCTACTGGGAGTATTCTGGAGCACACCCCCATCCCCGGTAGCACCAGGGATACTTAGGAGCAGATTAGGAGCGCATTTTGGAAAGGTGCAAGAATAACAGGGTTGATGTCATGGGAGACTTCAACTTCCCAAATATTGATTGGCACCTGCTTAGTACCAAAGGGTTAGACGGTGCAGAGTTTGTTAAGTGTGTCCAGGACGGATTCCTGTCTCAGTATGTTGACAGGCCGACTAGAGAGAATGTCATATTAGATCTAGTATTAGGAGTGAACCATCAGGTGACAGATATCTCAGTGGGTGAGCTTTTGGGGGACAGTGACCACCGCTCCCGAACCTTTATTATTATCATGGACAAGGATAGGAGCAAAGAAGACAGGAAGATATTTAATTGGGAAAGGGCAAATTATGAGGCTATAAGGCTAAAACTTGCGAGTGTAGATTGGGATGACATTTTTGAAGGGAAATATACTACGGAGATGTGGTCGTTGTTCAGGGATCTCTTGCAGGATTCTAGGGATAAAATTATCCCGGTGAGGAGGAGAAGGAATGGCAGGGTGAAGGAACCATGGGTGACAAGAGAGGTGGAACAACTTGTTAGGAGGATGAGGGCAGCATACATAAGGTGTAGGCAGCAAGGATCAGATAAGGGTCGTGAGAAATATAGAGTAGCAAGGAAGGAACTTAAGAAGGGGCTGAGGAGAGCAAGAAGGGGACATGAAAAGGCCTTGGCAAGTAGGGTTAAGGAGAATCCCAAGGCTTTTTTTCATGTACGTGAAGAGCAGAAGGAAGACGAGAGTAAAGGTGGGACCGATTAGAGACAAAGGTGGGAGGATGTGCCTAGAGGCTGCGAAAGTGGCCGAGGTTCTTAACGAATACTTCTGTTCAGTAGTCACCAAAGAGAGGGGCCTTGATGAGGCTGAGTACAGTGTTGGTAAGGTTAAATTTCTAGCGCATGTTGATATCAAGAGAGAGAAAGTGTTGGAGCTGTTAGAAAATATTAGGACAGATAAGTCCCCAGGACCTGACGGAATATTCCCCGGCCTGCTCCGTGAGACGGGCAAGGAGATTGCTGAACTGTTGGCTAGGATATTTGTACCATCGTTGTCCACGGGATTGGTACCGGAGGATTGGAGGGTGGCAAATGTTGTCCCCCTATTCAAAAAAGTAGTATGGATAGTCCAGAGAATTATAGACCAGTGAGCCTTACGTCTGTGGTGGGCACGCTTTTGGAAAAGATTCTTAGAGATAGGGTCTGTGAGCATTTAGAGTATCATGGTCTGATTAGGGACAGCCAACATGGCTTTGTGAAGGTCAGATCATGTCTCAGAAGCCTGCTAACATTCTTTCAGGAGGTGACCAGGCAGATCGATGAGGGTAGTGCAGTAGATGTGGTCTACATGGATTTTAGTAAAGCATTTTCCAGGGTTCTACCTGGTAGGCTTCTTCAGAAGGTCAGAGGGCATGGGATCCAGGGAGGTTTGGCCGTGTGGATTCAAAATTGACTTGCATGTAGAAACCAGAAGGTTACGGTGGAGGGAGTGCATTCAGAGTGGAGGGCTGTGACTAGCGGTGTCCCACAAGGATCAGTTCTGGGACCTCTAATTTTCGTGAGTTTTATTAATGACTTGGATGAGGGGGTTGATGGGTGGGTTGGCAAGTTTGCAGCCGACACAAATGTCGGTGGTTTTGTGGATAGTGTGGAGAACAGTCTAAGATTGCAGGGAGATATTGATAGGATACGGAGATGTGCTGATAAGTGGCAGATGGAGTTCAATCCGGAGAATTGTGAGGTGGTACACTTTGCAAGGACAAACTCCAAGGTGGAGTACAAAGTTAATGGCAGGATTCTGGGCAGTGTGGACGAACAGAGGGATCTGGGGGTTCATATCCACAGATCACTGGAAGTTGCCTCACAGGTGGATAGGGTAGTTAAGAAAGATTATGGGATGTTAGCTTTCATAAGTTGTGGGATCGAGTTTGAGAAACGCGAGGTAATGATGCAGCTCTAAAAAACTCTGGTTGGACCACAGTTGGAGTACTGTGTCAGTTCTGGTCAACTCATTACAGGAAGGATGTAGAAGCATTGGAAAGGGTGTAGAGTAGAATTACCAGGATGCTGCCTGGATTAGAGAGTATGGGTATGAGAAGAGACTATGGGAGCTAGGGTTTTTCTCTGTGGAGAGAAGGAGGATGAGTGGCGACATGATAGAGGAAAACAAGATATTGAGAGTAGACAGCCAGCGCCTCTTTCCTAGGGCACCAATGCTCAAGACAATAGGGCATGGCTTTTACGTAATGGGTGGGAAGTTCATGGAAGATGTCAGAGGAAGGTTTTTTTTTTAACCCAGAGAGTGGTTGGGACATGGAATGCGCTGTCTGGGCAGGTGGTGGAGGCAGGTACATCGGTAAATTCAAAAAGATTGTAAGATAAGCATATGGAGGAATTTAAAATAGGGGGATATGTTGGAGGAACTATTTAGATAGACTTAGGCGAGGTTTAAATGTTGGTACAACATTGTGGGCCGAGGGGCCTGTATTGTGCTGTGCTGTTCTATGGTTCAACATACATTACAAAGCCACAACAAATTGCCACCAGTGCGTCGCTGAGGACCTCAATCTGGAGGCAGTTGGTGACAATGTGGTGCTGAACAAGAAGTGATATTGTTGCAGGCTTGAAGTACATGAGTGTTTGCTAGTCAGAGCGGAATCTGTGCATCGTTGACCAGTTTCTATGCTGCATAGCACAGTTATTTTTTTATGTTCACGTCTAAATGGAAGATTAACACACCAAACACAGTTGAAATTGCACCCACTCAGTGCCGAAAGCATCCTTAATACGGACCGATGGGTCCATAACTTCCAACGATCCAGACCATTATAAGTTCACGCTGAATGGCCTCTCCGAAGCTTCAGCCAGCCCCCTCCCCACTGCACCGTCACCCGGCCGTGTCCCCACTGCATATCCACCCTTCCCTGCCCCAGTATACCTTCACCATGCCAGGTCCACACTGCACCTTCCCCTGCCCAGTCCCCACTGCACCTTCACCCTTCGCGGTCTCCACTACACCTTCACCCCGCCCAGTCGCCAAAGCACCTTCGCCCTGTCCGGTCCCCACTGCACCTTCACCCATCCCGGTCCCCACTGCACCCTCACCCGGCCCGGTCTCCACTGCACCTTCACCCTACCCGGTCCCGACTGCACCTTCACTCTCCCGGTCCCCACTGCACCTGCACCCTGCTTAGTTCTCATTGCACCTTCACTGTGCCCGGTCCCCAATGCAAGTTGATCTTACACATTGCGCTTTGTGAATTCCCTTCTGACAATCTTCCCTGTGATTGCGCTCTACCCTATCTCTCAGTCTCTCCACAGCCCTTTAGAGCCCCAGCACACTCAGCAATTGTAGCTTCATCATGGCTGTTTCAAACATGTGGTTTTTCGAGTCCGCAGCAGACTTTGCTTCTCTCTAATGATAAAATAGTCAAGTGTCCAGAAATGTGGGGTAGCAGGAAATCCAGCGTTTTACTATTCTGTATATTCGACAGTTTTATATTTTAATGAAACGCACCAGTGTAATATGTGATGCTCTTTCCTCCATCTGTGCCTCTGTCCTTAATGCAATCGACGGCAGCTGCTTTGACGGTCATCTTCCGAGCACAGACAATAGCATCGGGTGTGATGTCCTGATCCAGCGCTGGTCCCAAGAACAGCATATCAGTGAGGCAAACGGTATGAGGGGTCGCTGAATGTGCAGTTGGTTTGGACCAGAAGAATGTCCATTTGAACTGCGCAGTTTGATGTCGCAGTTGGGTCGGGAAACGGTGAACAGTCCTGTGAAGTTAGTCAAACCATTGAATGGATTTCAAATGGATACGCACGGGGAACAAATTGTTGGAATAGTTATTTCCTCAGTTACGGTTCCTGCGCTCCACAAATAGGTTTGTTGGTTGGAGCTTTCAGTTCTTTGCCCCCAACCGTGCCTGTTCTCTAATAACGACATTCTATATTTGGCACTTGTTACGGCATAGAAGGAGGCCATTCAAACCATTCACTCCACGTTGTCCCCAAAGCAGACCCCCGTCAACTACTTACCCTTCTGATTTCCTGCAATTCTGCAGCTTATCCCCCTCACATATTCACCCCTCCGTGGTGGTCCTCTTGCCACCACCCTGCACTATGGGGGAATTTACAGTACAGCGGCCTGTTAACACAATGAATCGTCTGAGGGATGCAGCAGGAAACTGAAGAACCACGAGAAAGCGAATTGATTATGTGAGAAGGTGGAAACTGCACCCAGTCAGCATCGGAGGAAGGGATCAAACACGGATTCCTAGTGTTGTTCGGAATGACGGTTTGTTTTCCCTCAGCTGCCCAGGATGAATTATTGTATTCCCACTTCCATTCTGAAAACTCCGTTCTCAGTGTCAGCCTGGAATTATTCCAGCAGATCTCAGGAAAACATTATTTCTTATTTTTTGTTATCTCTTCCAATGAATTTGGTGGCAATTCTGATCCTGTCCCGAGGGAAGAGCACTCTCTCCAAATGTATCACTCGCTACCTGGTGGGAATGGCAGAGGCTGATCTGCTGGTCGTTATCATTGACGTCATATTAAGGACCATCGTTGAAATGTATTACCCTCTTCCATTCCTGACCATCACCCCCGTGTTATCCCTTAACTTTGTCCTGGCGTTTGCAGCCACTGTGAGCTCATTTGATCGGTTTTTGGTCATTTGTTGTCAGACGCTGAGAACAAACTATTACACCGAGAGAACAGAGACTGTTGTTATCGGGACGGTGACTGTGCTGAGCTGTTTCATGAACATCCCCTGGTATTTTGCAATGGACCCAGGGTTTATTATCGGCAATGTACCCCGAGGGTGCATCTGGAAATGGACGTTCTTAAAACCACCCTCATTGGCTTCATTTGATTTGTTAATATTTACTCTCATCCCTTGTCTCCCGTTCTTTTTGTTATTGCTGGTGAATTCACCGACAGCCAGGTACATTTTCGTCTCTGGTAGGATACGCGGGGGCTCGTCAGATGCTGCAATGGAGAGAATGACAAGGACCTGGAGATCGAGAACCGAAGGAAATACGTCGTTTTACTCTTCAGCATGTCCGGCAGTTTCATACTGTTGTGGAGTACATTAGTTATGTATATTGTATATAATCGTGTTCTGGACGCTCAGTACAGCGCAAACAATGATTTCCTTTCAGTCGCACTCATGCTGCCGCTCCTCAGCACCTGCACCAACACGAGGATTTATGTCCTGATGCAGAGAAAAATCCGAGGGGAGCTGAAGACGCGGTGAAATACCCAGGATATCTCATTGTGAAATTAATCAAATCATAGAACAGTTGGTTATAAATATTCCCGATTCCTAGCCAGATATTCACGCACTGTAGTTGCGCTTGCAGCCGATAATCCGCGGGTACCTGTGATATATCCCAGCCCTCGCCATATATAACCAACTGTTTACATGAAGACGCTCTAAAGTACAGCTCTACAAATGCTGTAACATGTGGCAATCCGAGACATGTAGTTTATCTGGGGATAGCACGCTGTAACATCATCCTGTCCGTCAATGAAATACGAAACATGGTGTTCAGAGAGACTGGAAATGAATGAATCAAATGAATACCGGCCGGTGTCTGTTTCCTTGTCGCTCGGTGCCCCGTGGGTAAACTGATGGTGAAGGGGTTGAGCGGGAGGTGGTTACAGGGTCAGATCATGCCTTGTCCGCTGGAGCTTCTGCATGAATGCCAACAATAACAGACCGACCCCAGGACCAATCATCAGCGCTGAATTCACATTTCAGTTGGGTGGTTGGCGGTGGTAGTCGATTCCTTCCTGACGTGCGGGCAGTAACGATTCCTCACTGTGGGACGTTTATCGGGGCAGGAGGCTGATCTATGAGGACAAACTCTGACGGGGGAAATGGATGTTTCTTCAGGTTTTCTAACTTGATCGCTGGCAAACACAATTAGCCCGTGACCGGTGACCTGACAATGAGGGACAAAGGCTGAAATAACCATCCCCAACTCCCCAAACCTCTCTGACTCAATACCATTCGTTGAAATCTCTCACTTCAGTGAAGCAGGGGTGAGACATATTAAACGGGGCAGCTTACTGTCTCAACAATGCACTTTGTACTCCTCGGATGTGTACGGGATGTTCTGTCCCGTTCATTGTGTTGTTTCAACGTCATGTTGTGCCCCCTCTGTAGACGCTGCCTTCGCCCGATTTGACCACTTCCCTTCAACCATTCGGTTTTTAAACCAAACGGCAAAACGCTAATCACTGCAGTTTAGAAGCACTACGACCACTTTGATCGATTTGCACTAAAATGGACTTCGTTTTTTTTTGTTCTAATTGTGTCCTTTCTTGTAAAAAATGTGTTTGATTTATGTTTTTCTTGTGAATGCTGCTTACTTGTTTTTTTTTTTGCCTGTGATGCTGCTGCAAGAAGATTTTAGATTTTACCTTTGCAGACATGTACGTGTACCTCTGACAATAAACTCGACTTGTACTTTGACCATGTTCTCGGTGCAAGGACACCCCCGCTAAGGACAAAGGCTACTCACTACCCACACTGTCACTGCCCCTCATGTTTTTCAATACGTCGGTCTGGTTCACCTCACTTTCTCCACTGCAAAGCAACAAACCCAGACGATCCCATTTCCACCAGTTCAATATCCTTTTGAAGTACTTCAGCGCCCTCTCCGGAACAATCACATTGCAAAGTGTGGTGACCAGAAATTCACAGAGTTCTCTTGCTGCGGGTAACTGGTATTGTATGTATTTTCTTTATTGATTGTGGGCTTCGCAGGCTGAGACAGAATTTAACTGCCTACCCTTATTTGCCCATGAGAAGGTGGTGCTAACTTTCTCCTTGAACCATTGCAGTCCTTGGGGGGTGAGCACATCCGCAATGCTGTGAGGGAGAGAGTTCCAGCAGCTTGGCTTAGCAACGGTGAAAGAACAACGACAAATTTCCAGTTCAGCATGGTGAGTGGCTTTGGAAGGCAACTTCCAGGCTGCCGTGTTCCCCTGACTTTGCTGCCCTTGTCCTTCTTGCTGGGAAAGGTCGTGGGTTTCGAAGGCGTTGTCCAAGCGGTCTCGCTGAGTTGCTGCAGTGCATCCCGGATATGGTGCAAACTGCTGCTACTGGTGGTGTCACAGCTGTTGCGGAGTGCCCATCAAAGAGTTGTTATGGCTTGCATGGTGTCGAGATTTTCGAGTGTTGAAGCTCTGCTCATCCAGGCAAGTGGAGAATATTTAATTATATTGCTTACTTGAGCTAAGTACGATGTGTACAGGCTTCGGAGAGTTACAAGGCGATTGAATCGCCGCAGGATTCCTAGACTTCGATCTGTTCTTGTAGCCAACTTGTGGACATTGCTTCTCCGGTTCAGTTTCTGGCCAATGGGAACCCTTGGCATTTTGATAGTAGGGACTTCAATGGTGGCATCCGTTAGTCTTGCGAGACCATGGATCTGCGCATCGAGAGTCTTGCTTCAGTCGGTAGTGGTACAGCAGTGTCTGTTTTGAGTGTGGAGGTCTACACGGGAGTGACAGTCTCGGCTGCAGCGACTGCACTTGAAGGCGCTGTCGTCCTGTGTTGCTTTGGTGTTGTTTTTCCTGCGAGTGCGTTTTTCTTCAGCAGCGAGCCTCAGCTTCTCTTCTCCTCGTTTCAGACCTCTGTGTAGTTCCAGCCTCCAGCAAGAGCGATAGCATGCAATTTCTTCCCACCTCTCGATGTTCATGTTCAGGGAATTCATATCTCTCTTACAGGCATCTTTGAAGCGAAGG
Organism: Pristis pectinata; assembly: GCF_009764475.1. Classification (NCBI taxonomy): domain Eukaryota; kingdom Metazoa; phylum Chordata; class Chondrichthyes; order Rhinopristiformes; family Pristidae; genus Pristis; species Pristis pectinata. The sequence continues at coordinate 38,693,962 of NC_067425.1, read as the reverse complement.
TGGGGTCGTCCTTGCGCTCTCTTGCCGGAGGCCAACTCTCCGTACAGCAGGTATTTCGGGATCCTCCCGTCTGGCATGCTATTTAAGTGTCTCAGCCAGCGTATACGACGTTGATGAAGCAGGGTGAAGAGGCTTGGTATCTGATTGTGGGTCAGGACCTCGTTGTTCGTGACTTTGTAGTCCACTTGACGTCCTGGATGCGTCTCGAACTACGAAGTCCTTGGCATTAGCTCAGTCACATCCCTTTGTGGAACGGGACCGAAAACTGCAGTGACACAAGACGGGTAAAATAACGATGAGAGACTCTATTTCCAGCTTCTGAACAGCAGCATTGACATATAGTCCTATTGTTGACATTTGTCAACGTGAACCTTTAACTGTATTTCGGTTTCCACAAACGCTCCCCAAATCAATGTGTCCAGCATTTTCTGTGTTATTTTTTCTTACTGTCGCTCTGGCTGATTCAGTTACAAATAGAACCACTTTCCCCGCAATGTGCACTGAATCCAGGGGTACATAAAAAACACTCTTATTGTCCTCCTGCAGTCTTCCCGATAAAACCATTCACCTCCTTCCATTGGGCCATCAGCTCCCGTTTGGTCGCTCAACCAACATGAAGGTATTGAAAATAAAAATGATTTATGGGCAGTAGTGATAAATGAGCAAATCAGTGAAGATGTCGGGCTCTGGTGGAGAACTGAACCGGAGGTGTGTGAACATGGCGGGTATGTTTATATCTGGTGGCCCTCTCCCATCCCAGTTCGCGCCACCAGATATAAACATACCCGCCATGTTCACACACCCCCGGTTCAGTTCTCCACCAGACCCCGACGTCTTCACTGATTTGCTCATTTATCATTCCTGCCCATAAATTATTTTTATTTTCAATACCTTCATGTTCACAGCTGTCCACCGCTTCCTCCTCCTCCTCCTAAACGATCGTCTTCACACCTGCAGCAAGCACACAAGCATCGGTCCACTCACCGGACACCGGGCCTTCGCCGGACGGTTCTCACTGGGTTCCAGTTTCACCGATCCGGTCATAGTTACAGCTCTAATAATGACTTCCCTTCCCCTCGCAGCACCTTTACATCTGGGGTCCCCGACGTTACCAGCTTTCTCCATCAGCTACATGCTACGTTTTGTTGACATGATCTACTGCCGTGTGGTCAGATTACCCCTGTTAAATACAGTGTGTACCAATTTTCTCCATTGAAGAAATTATCTCAAACATTCACATTCCTGACGAGTAAAGAATTTTGCCCCTGGGTAAAGATGCGATGCGACGATATCTTATTTTCCCCAATGTTTTCTATGAAAACAAATTCACTGCCGTGTCAAACTATTGCTGCTGTCTAAGCATTTCCCTGCTGTTTGCAGATGTTGACTGCATGCAGAAGCCTTCCACTGTGTAAAGACGCACTCTATGGTACAACCATCAGTCTTTTTTTATTTGAGATATCCACTGCCTTATGCAAGTTGTGTTTGCAACACGCGGTCAGCATTATGATTTACAGCGACAGCGACCCTGGTTCAATTCCCGCCGCTGTCTGTAAGAAGTTTATACATATCTCCCCGTGTCTGCGTGGGTTTCCTCCAGGTGCTCCGGTTTCCTCCCACGTTCCAAAGACGTACAGGTTAGGAAGCTGTTGGCATGCTATGTTGGCGAGGGAAGTGTAGCGACCCTTGCGGGCTGTCCCCCAGAACACTACGCAAAACATGCATTTCACTGTGTGTTTCGATGTACATGTGACTAATAAAGATCTTATCTGATCTTATCTTCGGCAGCGTTTACCTAAACTGTGACAATTTCGCAAGTCTTACTGTGGCTGAATATTCACCCGTTGACGGAGAGGCGGCGCTGTGGGGATGGATTGACGGGAGTGTGGGGAGCAAGGCAGAGGAACGTTTGCAGTGGGTACCGCTTGTGTTGATGTGAGAACGATAGTGATTTCCTGTTCGTGCTGCAGTTTGGAACGTTAAAATGATGAATAGAGCTGGTATTAAATCCATCGGAGGGCCAGCATTGTGCTGAATTATTGTGGCGGTGAATTCGGTTTCGGAATTTAATGCCCTCATAAGGCTGACATTCACACAAACACGCAAACACACACACACACACACACACACACACACACACACACACACACACACACACACACACACACACACACACATCAGTGCATGAATTCAATTATTTGCCGTCGTCCACCACCTCAACCCACCACCTTCCCACACCCCCCACCCCACCATCCACGCCATTCTCCTTCCCCAATGAAGCTTCTTCACAAAATATTTTACAATTAGCCAGAACAAGGATTAAGGGATAGAGAGAACAAAGGAGGCGTTGATAAAGTCACAGAGAAATGACACAAAGCAAAAGACTTTCGTGACGGAATTCAAGGCGATGAGTACTGGGAGAATGTTGAAGGAGTGGCTCAGTCTGCTGAAGAGAAAAACAAAGGTGACACAGTTGTCAATCCACAAATGTTGGAACGAGCTGGTTAAAACCGACATAACATCGTGAAAGCAACAGGACCATGATAGTTGGTAATTCGTAGTTAGCACAGAAAATCAAAAGAGAAAAGAACATAAAATACAGAATAAATAACAGTGAACGATAGCTGTGCAGGGAGCATCGGCAAAAGGGAGACGGCCAGTCTCTGGTCTATTGTGAGAGTGTGGCATTCATTCTGTTTCTGTCAGTCTCTGGAATAGTTTGAGAATGTGGGGTTCATTCTGTACCCGTCAGTGTCCGGTATTGTGTGAGAATGTGAGGGTCATTCAGTAATTGTCAGTCTCTGGTACAGTCTGAGAGTGTGGGATTCATTCTGTACCTGTCAGACTCTGGTATAGTGTGAGTGTGCGGGGACCATTCTGTACTTGTCAATCTGTGGTACAGTGTGACAGTGTGGGGTTAATTCCGTAGCTGCCTGCGTCTGGTATAGACTGAGAGTGTGGGGTTCATTCTGTACCTCTCAGTCTGTGGTGCAGTGTGAGAGCGTGTGGGTCATTCTGTACCTGTCAGTCTCCGGTACAGATCGAGATGGTGGGGGTTATTCTATACCTATCAGTCTGTGGTACAGTGTGAGATTGTGGGGTTCATTCTGTGCATGTCAGTGTCTGGTACACTGTGACAGTGTGGGGTTCATTCTAAGCCTGTCAGTCTCTGGTATCGTGTGAGAACGTGGGGTTCATTCAGTACCTGTCAGTCTCTGGTATTGTGTGAGAATGTGGGGGTCGGTCAGTACCTGTCCGTCTCTGGTACAGATCGAGAGTGTCGGCTTCATTTTGTACCTGTCAGTCTCTAATACAGTCTATGGGTGTGTGGTCCATTCTGTACCTGTTAGTCTCTGGTACAGTGTGAGAGTGTGGAGTTCATTCTGGACCTGTCAGACTCTGGTATAGTGTGAGAGTGTGGGGTTCATTCTGTACGTGTCAGTCTCTGGTACAGTGTGAAAGTGTGGGGTTCATTCTGTTTCTGTTAGTCTTTGGTATAGTGTGAGAATGTGGGATTCATTCAGTATCCTTCAGTCACTGGTACAGTGTGAGAGTGTGGGGTTCATTCTGTACCTGTCAGTCTCTGGTAGAGTGCCAGAGTGTGGGGTTTATTCTGTCCCTGTCGGTTTCTTGTACAGATCGGTATGGTGAGGTTCATCCTGTATCTGTCAGTCTGTGGCACAGTGTGAGAGTGTGGGTTTAGATCTGTACCTGTCGGTCTCGGATACAGTGTGCGAGTTGGGGTTTATTTTGTTTCATTGTTGTTCCGTGAGTCTGGAATTTATTCGCGATATAGAATTCGTCTGCATTTATTTATCTAACTGTATTTAGTGCGACTATTTTGATCTAGCTGCTGCTAATACTTAAATGACGTCATATTCAGTACCAGTACGAATGATACCACTGATTTTGGAGCAGTATATATAGTGCCATTAGAGTTGGGCTGCATAGAAACGGGTCATTCGGTCCGCCGTGTCCGGGAGCCATCGATTACCTTTCCCATCAACCAACACTCCGTCCGTCGCTTTATCTGCCTTGGCAATTCAGATGCGTCCGAGATCAACTCAGGCAGTGAGTCCCGGGTTTCAATCGCTTTCTGTTATGATCCTCTTTGAAGTTCTTTTCCTTATCGGACTCACCGGCAAAGGGGAAGATATTCCGGCCATCCACATTATCTCTGCCACAAAGCAGAACAGAACACAATCTATTGCTCGAAATGATCAAATCTTGATCGATAACGTAACTTTCAGCCTGAAATTACATGAAAGTTTCGAACTGGACTATAAATTACAATAGCATTTGCACTCAGGGAATGAAGTGTGTACAGTTCTGGGTTGCACTGTGTGGGGTGTGAGCTGGACGGTGAGGGCAGCTCTGGTCCAGCAGAATGGGCCCAGGGTCTCACATTGCAGAAACTGGGTAATTCATGAACTGCTGGTAAATTGGTATCTCAGGTTAAGTAAACTGCCTGCCCAGGCAACATTCTCCCGGCTCTCCTCTGTGTGATCCGCTGGTACCAGCACATTATCAACATTCACTATCTGAATGGTGAGAGACTGCAGAACTCGGAGCTGCAGAGGGACTTGGGCGTCGTGATGCATGATTCACAATAAGCTGATGTATAGGTGCAGCAAATAATGAGGAAAGTTAACAGAATGCTGTCATTTTTAGGTAAACTGAATAGCTAATAAAGAATAAATATTCAAGTCATAGCGAGCATTAGCGAGGCAGTATCTGGAGATCGGCTGTTGCCATTTCCGCTGGGTACCGAGTGATACATTAGGAGACACAGCGGTTTCCTCGGGACAGGATCAAAACGTCAGGAGATATATTGCGATCATACCAGAAGCTGAAGTATCTAGAGGTGGAAACTGGATCCTAGAGAAGGGGAAGAACAGAAAGAGAGGAAGAGAGAAAGGGGGGGGAGAGAGAGGTTAGGCAGCAAGGTCAGGCAGCATTCGTGGATAAAACATGTGGTCAAGGTTTTGGGACTGAAGATGGGAACGGGAAATCCCTATACATAGGAGGAAAAGCAGACCAGTGACAGCTGGACAAAAGAGGGGAGTCGGACTGGAAACAAAGTGGTGATATGTAGATACAGGTAAGAGATAATGATGGGCAGCTGCGGGATTTGAGGAAAGCAGATCACTGGGGGATTGGTTGAAGGTTAGGAGAGAAAGGGGAAAAATGGGTAGAGAAAAGAGAGATTGGTTAGGAAAGGGAAGACGAGAAGAAGCACGGTGGGGCGGGGTCGTGTTGTGGGAAGGGGATAGCGATTATTTAAATTCGGACAATTCAATGTTCACACAGATAGGCTGCGAGGTTCCAAGACGGAAAACGAAGTGGTGTTCCTCCTGCTTGCCCTTGGAATTGCAGGTGGAATGCAATGAAGCCCGGGAACTTGACGGTGAGTGAAACGTTTCACAGGTTCCCTATTGCTGTCTGTGAATTTCACCTGAAATGAGCCTCACTCTTTTATGCAGAGCGCCTCCCCACTGAATAGGCTAGACCCTGAGTCAAATATATCACTATTTGATCACGGACAACATTAAACAATATCTTGAGGATCAGATTAATCGTCAAATCAGAAAAATACCCTCGCATTTTGTATTTTAATTTGTCTTTTCTACCATTGCCTTATGTTCATTCTTTATCCAAGTCAGTTATGTTTTTTTTTAATTGTTCAGCCATCCCGTCATTTCATTTGCAGATTAACACATTCAAATTCATGTTCACTTTGCTCTCGGTCGGGCTGGCGGCTCATTTAACAATCCCTTTGTAGTTCTTGGCATAAACTGATTCACGGTTGTCCCGTCCTTCTGTCACATAGCTCTTGACCGTTTCAATTTTATCCTCTTGTCTCTCTACGTTTTATTCGGTGTTCTCACCAAATTATTAATGGTTCTTCGAATTCCGGCAGCTTGGGGTGTCGGGACACGGAGAGTGGGATGTTAATCTGGTCACATTTATGAATGTGCCATCAGGAGTGACGGTTGCCAATGTAACTCTGCGTAAACTGGAAGTGGAGCGACTCATTGTTGCACGTTTCCCATTCTCAGTAACAATCGGTGTCTTTGTGTCTCTCCTCTTGTAACATGCTCTGTGTTTCGGTGTCTCCACTCCTTTGGCCGAGCGTGTGTGTGTGTGTGTGTGTGTGTGTGTGTGTGTGTGTGTGTGTGTGTGTGTGTGTGTGTGTGTGTGTGTGTTTATGCCTCTGTCTCTGTATGGTGACAATGGGTTTTCGGTTTGGTGGTGTGGCTGTGTGGTGTTACTGGGTGCCGGGTGAGTGTGGACACACGAGCGTTGTTTGAGCGGGATGCTGGCAATTGTATTACAGAAAAGAACACAAAAACACAGGCCGTGAATTCCACAAATACACGCTGCTGTTCTGAAGTTTAAATCATTTG
>NC_067425.1:38422555-38682555 GCF_009764475.1 Pristis pectinata | reverse complement strand
ACCATTTGCACCTTACCTGCTTTAGTACCAGCACCAACAACACCTCTGCACAGGGCTGTTTCATGCAAACCCACCCGATATTTTAGTGACAGCCTTGGAACACTGATCTCATCCAGGAGAGCCTAGCGGTGGCGCTTCACTCACCAAGGGACTTCCCATTCCCAACCCGTGCCATACAGCTCAAACACCCTTGCCGATGTTCCATCCTACAATGGACTCATTCACATGCAGGGGTTCCATTTTCTCAATAGTTTCCCACTTCAGTAACTGTCACAATTCCTGAAATACGGAAGGGCCCACAGGAGATGGTATGTGTAAAACACGACAAGCATGCTTGAAAACACATTCGATTCTGAAATAATTATTTCCTGTGACAAGAACTTCATCAAATCCACCAATTCTCTCCAGCCTGACTTTAGGGTTGACAGATTAAAAACTGCGAGGAATTTCTGAGCAAAGGGAAAAGGTGTTTGAAATGTCCCCAGCACTGAGTGACCTTCTCCTCAATGTATCAGCGCTGGTTGATAATAACATTGCTAAACGTCACCGACATCAGAAGTAAAATCAGGAATAACATAAAACACTGAGCAGGAGAGGCAGTGTCGTGGGGAGCGGGTGTGGTGCACAACATATAATGTTCTCGAATGTTAATTCAATGAGCTGTATTCACGCTGTGACATGGTCACTCACCGCAAGGAGAAGAGAAGCTCGTCTATGTGGATTCGAGGACAAGACTCTCTCGACTGAGCATCTGATGCTTCAAGTTACTCAAAGAAACATGGAAGACCTGTAAAGAATGATCCTTAATCTCTTCCTGACTCAGCATTCCTCTGTGTTACATTTCTTATTCTGTCCAATTGATGTCGCCATTGTCCAACAAACTGGAGTTAATCAACACCCAGCCATTCGGCCAGTGTATGACTGAAGCGAGAGTCGATACCTGAAATAGATTAACTACAAATAGAGAACGATATACCTTGAATCAGCTATAAATAGATTGAACTTTATTGTAAAGGTTCTTTCCAATAATCCAAAACTGTGTCTAAAATTAAACGCCGTCGTTATTCAGTCTCAGGACATAATCAGATGCTGGATCCCCAAAGAGATCCCATAGTTCCCCGCCCTCCCAGTCATAGAGTTGTCACAATATCAATGTGGCTGGTCCGTTTGAAAGTTTGGTCAATGCCAACATTCAGTATTTTGATGTTCATCGATTCAGTCACGGTAATGCAAATGAATCTCAAAGATGGCTAGATTATTTCTTGTTGGAGATGGCTATTTCCAGTGACTTAGGCTACGAGTATTTGATATTCTGAGGGTCAACACGAGCCTAAATATTTTGGGACAAACAGATATGAGTTATTTCATTTTGACAAGTTGGAGACGGAATCGAATGTCATGAAATCATCACGAATATCCCCACCTCTGACTCTATGACGTAAGGATGAACAAAGGCTGCATTGATGTCAAGTTAGGTCACCCTCCTAATTATACTAAGGGAAGTGATACTGTAAACCTATCCGTTTGCACGATTGATCATCTTACACAATTCATTATACTTGGCAACAGTTCTGACAGACAAAAGAGTGACAGATGTGATTCGGGTATTTATTAAAATACATCTACCGAGTTATACAGGACGTAAAAAGTCCCCTCAGCCCAACTGCTGCCTCGTGAACAAGTTGGTTTTCTGACCCTACATTTGGCTGATATGCCTCGAAATCTTTGCTGTCCATGTACGTGCCCGAATGTCTTCCAAATCTTGTAACTGTACCCATCTGGACCACTTCCTCTAGCAGCTCGTACCACGCACCTCCCACCAACCAAGTAGCAATAAACGAAGAATTGCAATACAGTCAATCTGACATCATAAATGCGAGATGTGTTAGATTCACGTATATAATATACAACAAAGGAACAGGTGGAAAGCGTTAAAGCGATTGGCCAAAGTCAGCAGTCGTTTATTGGGAAAGACATACTTACTATAGCGACTGGTGTACATTAGAGGCTTAGTGTAATAGATAATGATGAGACAGATGATTAGTAGTTCTACTTTCGAAAGACAGATCAGAAGATTCCCTTCAAATCAGCATTAATGAATATCGGATTGAGGTTAACATAAAGTCGGCTGAATTGAAAATTGGTTGACACACAGGAACGAGAGGTTGGAAATGTTTTATTCCTGAGGGTAACTGCTGGCTAATGGCCTAATGCAGGGATCGTTGACTCCCCGTCAGTTATTTACAATGCTCATGACAAAACAGAACGACAAAATCCGGTAGTGTATTGAGCAGCTGGTAGAATGTTGTGTGTGTGAGTTGTTAGCACAAGCAAACCATTTGAAAGTTGTTATGAACAAACTGCTGAGTGAGCACATGAGAGTACATGCAATGGAATCTCGAAGAAATGTGAAGTTCGTCACTTTGATTCCAAAAACTGAAGCAAAGCCATTTTCTGAAAGGTGCTAGATAGGGTAAAAGAGGAGGGTGCAACGAATCGGGTATCCTAGTACAACAGTCGCTGGAAGAAGGTTTCTGGAGCAGGAAACAGCCAGGAACGTAATTATAATTTGCCCTTCCCTGTAAGAGGATTTGACTTCGGGAGCAAGAATGTCTTGCTGCAATTGTATAGCACCTTTGAAAAGATCATCTGGAGTTGTATATGTCCTGAACTGAGGAACTATGGATGAACTGCATCATCGGTCATGGAGGAAGTGTGGCATGACTTTACTGGGCTATTTCCTGACACGTCAGCGGCATTTTATGAGGAGAGACCGGAACGGTTGCTGGCAGATGAATGAGAAGGGATCACATAGAAACGTCGCATCCAAACTTCAGATCTGTTTTACTTGCTTGACCAATTCCGTGATGAAGTAGTTCGATTGTGTTAATTAAGCCCACGGTTGGTAATAGAACTGTTGTTGATGTCCTGAGAAGGAAGTTGCTGTGGTGTGAAATGGTTCTGTGTTTAATTATGGAAATTACAGTTGATGGTGACTGACAATTATATCTATTACTCCCCCCCCCCCGCCCCGTGAATTCAGCGAATGTTCACACTGATGACACTTGAACTACTCTTCGTGTCTACACTTAACTATGTTCTGTGGTCAAGACGACCGAAAGACCTGTTGGATTCACTGTCATTTCAGTTCAATGCAAAGTAAACTGACAGCAATCAGCAAAAATCCTAAACCCCATACTGAATGAAATAACCGAGTTTCCTAGTCGAAAATACCAGTGACTTCGCAAATTGAGTCAGTATCATTTTGCATACAAGACTGAACTCACTTATGTTTTATCTCCCCATCCAGGATTTTATTGACTGCACTCACAAAGATTTATGTCGACTCCTTTAGTATTGAACGTCAGCCTGCAAATTCGACGAACTAAAAATCAAATGGTGCTGTGCTTTTCTCAAGCTTTAGAGGAAGAAGTCAAGCAGTCAAACAACAAAATCATATAATTGTCCAACGTACGCAAAACTCCTTACATCCATGTCTGGACAGTGAATGTTTCAGTTTCCACGTGAATTACCTCACAGTGAAAGGGACAAACACTAGTTGCAATTACTGTTGGGCCGTGGAAACACTCTGAAACATCTGAATCCAAGGACTAGAATGTCGCATGAGCGCGTTGCTCTACGGAATGTCTTCTTTCGAAATCTGGACTAATATTCAGTCGGAAGAAAGGCAACTAACAAGGTGATGTTAATAGCAGGAGGGATTTATTACAGATGCGAATAATACAGAGAAAAATAAATGAAGTATAATTATACAGACAATTGCCTTGCCACCGATTGTGTGCCTACTCTGCTCTTTGGGGACTCCTGCAGGTCGACGACAGTCGTGAGTTCTCAGTCTTCCAGCAACCGGTGGCGACTCGGTCATCGGCGAAGTCTGAAGAAAAGACACGGAGGCCTTTATTTGAAACACGTGCAGAAAAGCTAATTTGTATTTCTAACTGCATACCGCACTCCTGATAACTAGACATCACAAGGTCAACAGATACTGTTTACAGTTTATTTTCACGGCTTAGACATAATAACAGACGATCACAACCGTATTCTCGCAACACAATTGTACTACTGAATCTCGTTTGCATGCACAGCATTGTTTCATTGGATCTCGTTTGTGTGCACAACGTTTTTCCAGTGAATTTCGTCAGTCGTGCACACAATTGTTATCGTGAATCTCGTTAGCATGCACACCATTGCTCCAGCAATTGTCATCAGGCTGTATAAGAATTATACTTAACCTTATATATAACAGGCTGTCACGGAAGATTTTTGCGTAATATTCCAGATGAAATTTGTCTTCGTTTACTCCGAAAACCCATTGTAAAGTTCTACTTTGGACTGAAGGTTGGGAATGATATCTGGTCGTAGTCTAGTTTGAAGTAAATTTTAAGATAAAGAACATGAGAATTAAAGAGACAGAACTCGCACTCAGTTGTTGGAATAACTGCTCCCCACCGGAAATCTAATCATCTATTCATCTCATCAGTTACAGGGCGAAAGGCTAAACAGAGCGACAGAGCTGTCCCCATCTCATATCTGACTTCAACATTTTAAGAATGGTAGCATTTCATTACAATTAAACGTCTATAATTTTTTATACAATTTAAACACGTTGAGGAATGCTGCATGGAATTATATGTGGAACTGCCGTGTTTCCTTTTCCATAATTATAGTCACGAACCAATGCAGTTAATAGTTCTTAACTTTCAATTTCACAGAATGCGTACTAATTAGCAATTGGTTTAAAATTTCCGCAATAATAATTCTTGTGATTTATGTTAAGACTTCAGATATTGTTCGACACTGAGAGAACTTTCAAAAGGTCTGAATATTTCCCCGTCCATTGATAAGAACAGCAGAAATGATATAGGTAAACTAAAGGATGACTGGGGACTATTTATATTTTACCGCGAAGGACAGAATGAGAATTTGGTTTCCTATTTCATAAATCGCATTTAACCTTTCTTCTGGGTATCTATAAGGGAAAGGATTGAGGCGTAAAATCGCCAGGGAGTCAATCGAAAGAGTCTAATCATCTACACCTGGCTATCTATGACAATTGCGGATTAATAGTAAATGCTGGCCTTGTCCTTGACACCCACAGTCCCAAGAAGGATGACGATTGACCTCAGAGCTTAACACGGCTAATTACAAATATTGTAACGCAACACGTGTTGTTGGAAAGATATTGGAGTCGATAGCTGAAGGAGAAATAGCCGTTCATTTAGAAAAAAAATAAAAACCATGTATTAAGATTATTATTGTCGTTTAATGAAAGATAAATCATGTTTCACAAATTTTCTGGTATTCTTGAAGGATAGGGAAAGGACAGTTCTTAGAAGGAAACCAAGAACTGGACGGCATATGGATTTTCTGAAGACATTTAACAACGTGCTACATAAGCTGCACAGGGTATCTATGCATGGTGGTAACATGAATTGAGAATTCGTTACTTTGGATTGAAAAATAACACTGACTTGCAGCGACTCCGATATACGTTATAGGCTTGTAAGCTTAACGTGGGTAACTGGAGGCCTGTTGGCTCAGCGCAGGGAGATAGACTGTTAACTTATCGCGGTAACTGCAGAACCGTTTGCTCAACAGGTGTTGTTGATGTTGGAATCAAGGGGTGGTCTGGATAGATGGTCGTTTAGGAAAAGCTTCTGGGTGTCGAACTATGTAATAAGCTGGTTTTATGAAAACTCAGTCCAACTGCATAAAATCTCCTTAAGCCCTTGCAGGATAAAATATGTATTGGCGATAAAGGGGAACCTGTAAATGCCTTGTGTTTGAAGTTTCGGAAGGTATTTGACGAGGTACCACGAGATAAGTACTCTAGGTTCGCATGGATCAAAGATTAGTTATCACAAAGAAGACAGAGCGTCTGAATAAATAGATCCCTTCAGCCGAGAAGGATATATAAACAGGGGAGTGTCCCAAGGATCAGATCCTGGCCCCTATTTCTTTAACAGTTATATTAACGACCTGCAGGAGGCAATAGAATGTAGGCTTCACTGTTTGCCGATGACGTGAAAGGAGTAACAGGGTAGACTGCGATGCGGTACACAGAACTCTGCAATCGACATGGCCTTTTGCACAGATTCTGCCTGACCTGCTCAGATGCTGCATGACCTGCTCAGATGCTATCTGACAGATGCTGCCTGACCTGTTAAGATGCTGCCTGACCTGCTCAGTCTTCTCCAGCATTTTCTATTTTCGCGTTTTTACATCATGTTGGCTAACCTTCGTTTATCCTCCTCATATGGGTCTGCGGGCCTGTCCCACCACCTTACCATGACCAACTCATGCCAAAGACCAACGATCTGGATGCACTGTTGACTTCTCCTATTAAATATCATTTCAATTCATCCTGCCGCAAATATTACCTCCGTTCTGCACTTCAGCCGCCAACCTCCTCCGCTCCCCCTCCATCCCACTGTAAACTAACTTCAGGTATTCTCTCTGTCCCATTTCTGACGAAGCGTGGCCAACAGCAAACATTATCTTTCTCTTTTCACAGATGTCACCTGTCCTTTTCCGGAGCATTTTATGATTTTGTTTAAGATATTCAGCTGAGGGTTTTTTTTAATATGTAATTTTGTATAGAGATACCATTGATTAAGCAAGTGGGCGAAAACCTGGCAAATGGATTTTATTGTGAGAAAATGCCAAATCAGACATTTCGGTCAGAGGTATCTAACAACGGACATTTATCTAAATCGAGATATACTACAGATGAGCAAAGTGCACAGCAATGTAATTGTTAGTTTGCACGGATGGCAGGATATTAGAAAACAGATGAAATATGTGGTTAGAAGGCAAATGGTCTCCATTGTAAGGGTGTTGGAGCTTAGGCATGGGGTGTTGTTAAAATTGTGCCGGATACAGGTGCGGCCACACTTGGGATACAATGAACAGTGCGATATGCTTGACTAGAAAGGTTAACTGGCACTGGGGTCAGTCCAAGGGCGATTCGCGAGCTGAGGGTGGGTTGTCATAACACGAGTGGCTACAAACAAAGACGTATATTGTATAGAATTTAAAAGAATGAGCGGTGATCTTACTGAAAAATAAGATCCCGAAGGGGCAGATAGGACAATTTTCGCGATCTTTCCACAAGTGGCAGATTCTCGAAGGAGGGAGCAGATGTACAAAATTAGCAGGAGGCCGTTTAACACTCGGATGCGTCGAAACTTCTCTCAGAGTTTGTCGAATCTCAGAAATTCTCTGCCCCAGGTGGTGATGAAAACGTTCTGGACTTTAAAGAGGAAATGGATACATTTTCGAAAGATGAGGGAGTTGCGGGCTATGGGGAAGTGACATAGAAAGGAAGCTGAGGCCGGACACAGGTGGGTCGTGATCATTCTGAGTTACGGGGCAGGATAGAGAGGGCGAAGACCTCCTCCCTCTCCTGCTTCTCATGTTATATTGATTTGTTTTTATGTTTCTACTGGTTTCTTTACTATTTAAGGAACACCATAATTTTGAAGCGCTGCATTATTTCGGGACACAGTTATGTTCAATTTCACTGCGTTATTTGATCACAGTGGTTCAGAGGTGAAACTGTGAACCTGGGTCCACCAAGACCACAAGGCGTCTCAATGAGGCAGAACAGGAGACCTGAGACAGTAAACCCTGCAAGCAACAGGACCGAATGTATTCTCAGTGGGGCAGTGCATGTCAGCACTGGAGAGTGGGAGAAGGGGGGATCGGGTCAACTTGGTAGCATCCCGAACACATCAACTCATCTCAGCGCTGAGTGCGTTTTACTATGAATCTGAGGGGAGATTTTACCACATCCTTCAGTTGCTCCTTGTACTTCTTCTGAGTCATGGAGTAAAGAGCAGTGCTTGTGCAGCAGCTCAGGAGCTGCAGAATGAAGGAGAAGTCGCCTAGGGTAATGCGTGTAGCATTGGACGGTGCAGAGGCCCCATCCACCAGATACGGAGCCATAAAACATAAACAGTAAATGGTGCCCGAGCTGGCCAGCAGTAAAACGAGGGACTTTCGCCGACTCTCCATCTCTGGGTCTCCGGGTGTCCCCCCACTGCTGGAGCCCCGGAGTCTCGTACGGACTCTGCTGGCCACAAAAACGTGTCTAATATTAAAGTATTGAGCAGGAGAATCAGGATAAACGGGACCACAGGCGTAAGGGCTTTATGGAGGAGCTGGACAGCTGTCCATGCTCGTGAAGTCACAACCGCTGCTCTGTCCTGACAAAACCAGGGAGCATTACCAAGATAATAATTACCCCTGAACACAAAATACCAGGAGATGTCCTTTAAACAGCTCAGTACAGTCACCATTCCCAGAACCACCGCCGCCGTTCTCTCGGTGCAATAGTTAGTTTTCAGCTTCTGGAAACAAATGGCCACACGGCGTTCAAAGGTGAAGGTGACGGTGAACCAGACAGAAGAGTCGGTAGCCGCGAAAACAAGAACGGCGTGGATATTACACACTCGCATGGACCTCAGGAAATAAAACAAACGACTCGCATAAGCAATCAGAATCTGCCTCAATATGAGGTCGAAGAAAACGACCAGAAGATCCGCCATTACCATGGCGACCAGGTAGCGAGTAACACCTTTGGAGAGACGGCACTTTCCACGGGACAGGATCAGAATCGTCACGACGTTCACTGTGAGGGAGAGATAAAAATGAGAATCAGAGATAGAATAAAATTATAAGATTCACTGAAAACAAGTGAGACTAGAAAGCGTGATCCTGTATCCAGAGTTGTGCGGGAGTTATTATCCATGGAATGCGGTGTATCTGCTGGAGACAGGGATTCCCGATCAGTGACATCAGCCAGCAAGGGGGGTATAACTTTATCTTTCCAGTCAGATAACACCGGAGAAGTTCCCGCAACAGTTAGATAAAGATATTAGCGTCAGAACAATTGGTCACGAGTTCTGTAAGTTAAGAACTCCAGGTTGCATCATGTATAAAATGTTAGAACGCGGTCCGCTTCAGTGGGGGAAATGAAACGGCCATTAAAATCCTATTTATTCTTGGGTGGCCTGCCAATGTTCTTGACCCTGGTCAATATCTAACAACTCCGTGAATGTGTGTGGTAATATCAGGCAACTTTCTTGACCATCATGACGAACTGGCGATCTGAGATATGTGCGTGACTGAACCCAGCTTCCTGACCCTGGTTATTATCCAGTGACACTGGATGTTTCGGGAATAGTCAGGTCCCTAATGCTGTTCACTGTGCTGTGATCCTGCGATAGGTTTGAGGAGCAGACCCAGGTTACCACTCCTGCGGGTTGCCCATTCACACTCGGTTGCTAAGGAGGGAATTGTCAAGATTCTAGCGCTGATGATTATCGTTACCTGGGCTTAATGCTTGGGAAGAAGGTAAGGTTTCCCTTCCGAGGATTTGATAGTTGTCCAGTCTTAGGGAAGGCAGAGATGCCTAGGATCCTGCCAAGTGACGTGGCACAAAAATCAGAGTGGGGACTACAGCCCTGTTCCCGAGTGCTTTGACACATGAATCAGTGTGGGGACCACAGCCCAGGTTCAGATGTGGGGATCACAGCTCAGGTTCCCGAGTGATGTGACACTTGAATCAGTGTGGGGAGCACAGCACAGGATCCCGAGTGATGTGACACATGAATCAATGTGGGGACCACAGCCCAATTCCCCGAGTGATGTGACGCATGAGTCAGTGTGGGAACAACAGCCCAGGTTCCCGAGTGATGTGACACATGCATCAGTGTGGGGACAACAGCCCAGGTTCCCGGGTGATGTTGAGGAGGGAAAGGATTAACAAATTGGGACCGTACATATAACTAATGAAAAATAAAATACGCACGCAAGCCCCTGGCTCAAGTCGAGATGGTAATTACTGTGTCCGGAACTTGATTGTAAACCAATTATACTAAACAATGAGTGTGATGTTTGTCTTTGTATCTTAGGCGCCCTGATCGAAACTGGTGTAGCCGCATTGTTTAAGTGTGTCACAAGGACTGTATAAATTAATGTCTGCCTCTTTGTATTGTGGAGACCTCCGATAAAGACTCTGAATGAGAGCTGGAGAAAAATTCTCCCTTGCAATATACTGCTAATAAATGCGATTTTACAGAATTAATCAATGATACTGTGCGATTTTTCATCAGGTAGGAGTGGGAACTTAAATTGGGATAACAATTTGGCGAGCCAGTCAGGAGTCCAAGACGAGGTCCCGGAAGCGGCGTGAGCGACCGACGGGGATAACGACCACCTGAGACGGAAGGGCCCACTAGGTAAGATTCACCTTGATCCCTCTCAGGGAGTCGGACACCCGATTGATCACTTCGCATATTGAATAACCTCTGACGGACTCCTCGCGAATCCGTCTGAGTGCCACCGGTAATAGGAGGTTCGAGTCGTCGGAGTCATAACGGTAAGGGGTCTTAGTCCCCAGTTTTGGGTTTTAAGGTTATGAATCTTAAGGTTTTGACTTTTAAGTTTTGAGATCGGTTCTCCGGTACTACCACCCTGGCTTAGACCGGTTCTTAAGAGGAGAAATCCCCCACGGGGAGGTCAGGAACCTCAAGTGGGTGAAGGAAAGAAACGGATCTTATAGATAATCGTAGCGATTTGTACCTTACCGTCGAAATATTTGTACCTTACGCTCGATAAGTCTTGGTCCAATACTTCGCCATCTAAATTATGTAAACACGACCCGGAAAATGAGAATAACTTCCGTAAATTGTCGGCATGATTCAATAAGAAATTGGGAAATGAAATATGGCCATTATGGGGAACTTGGGATGTGGATAAGTGCCTAAAGACAGAAAAGGTGATTTTGGAGGGCAATACAGGAGAAAAATGGAAAATATTAATGTCTATTTGGAGACAAACGGCCGAAGACCTGACAAATGGATCTAAACAGGGTAGTTGGGAACATAATGCACGTGGAAGGGGGATTAGTGTATGTGATGAAAAAGGAAATCCTAAGAGTTGGGAAGTTCTGAAGTCTCAGTATGGAGACCAGAATGTTGAGAGAAGTAGGAGGGAGAGGGAAGAGGACGACCAGGGAAAGAAGGAAACACGTAGGAATAAAAATAGAGAAAATCAGGATAAAGTAGAGGTACCTCCCGACATGTCTAGCGTGCCCCTGTTGTTCCAAAGTAATGATACGGACGAAAATGAGGAGGATTGGATGGTTCGACCCACAGCCCCTATCTACCCCCCAATTTCACTGCCGCCCCCATATAACCTTTGCTCGTTGCTGCCAAAATGTTCTATTTTAACTTCATCAGTCCACAGGACTTGTTTCCAAAATGCATCAGGCTTGTTTTGATATTCCTTTGCAAACTTCTGACGCTTAATTTTGTGGTGAGGACGCAGGGAAGTTTGGAGAAAAAAGGGTGCAGAATTTGATGAAAAGAACACCTCTCCACCTGTTAAGCGGGGTGGGGGTGGGGTGGATCGATTATGCTTTGGGCTTGTGTTGCAGCCAGTGCATGGGGAACATTTCACTGGTAGAGGGAAGAATGAATTCAATTAAATACCAGCAAATTCTGGAAGCAAAATCACACCTCTGTAAAAAAGCTGAAGATGAAAAGAGGATGTCTTCTACAATAGGATAACGATCCTAAACATACCTTAAAATCCACAATGGGCTACCTCAAGAGGCACAGCTGGAGGTTTTGCCATGGCCCTCACTGTCCTCCGATCTAAACATCATCAAAAATCTGTGAATAAACCTCAAAAGGGCAGTGCATGCAAGAAGGCCCAAGAATCTCACAGAACTGGAAGCCTTTTGCAAGGAACAATGGTCTAAATCTCTCAAATAGGAAATGAAAGACTCTTAGCTGGCTATAGAGAGCGTTTACAAGCTGTGATACTTGCCAAAGGGGGTGTTACTGACCATGCAGGTCTCCAAAACTTTTGCTTCGGGCTCTTTTCATTTTTTTAATTTTGAAACTGTAGAAGATGGAAATAGAAAAGTAATCTTGCATAGCATATTAAAGAAATGTGTCGTCTTTAACTTTATGCCTTTTGGAAATCAAGTAATATTATAGTCGCTTAGCTATTCACAGTAACGGAAATTTTGACCGGGGGTGCCGAAACATTCGCATGCTGCAGTAACTAGTCTGCAAACTGTTCCGGTCTCACCACCAACGACTGCTAGCCAAGTCCCGTCCCAAGGACAATCCCATGACCCTATTGCACCCCGAACCAGAAATCAGCTTAGACGGAGAGGAAGCCCGCATACCAATGGTTATAAGGCCACAGACAAGCGACAGAACTTTTTGGTAGGGGACAGACCTTTAGTAGATCCTCCGTCGGACACCGATTATGACTCCGATTCTACCACATAATGATGACCCTAAAGATCCCGACCCATCACCTATGTTGAATGAGGTAAAGGGAGTCAAAGCTAAAAGGCAGTTCCCCAATAGGATTGTTCCCAATCCCGATCCAGCCCAAGCGAGCGCTAATCCTACGATCCAAATATATACCTCTTGGAAGCCTCAGGAGACGTGCCTAATCATGAGTCAGGCGCCCAATCATAAATCCAACCCGGAGGATTTTATAGATTATGTAGTTGGGACAATTCAGATGTACCAGGCCACACCCCAAGACCTTTTTAGTCTTCGTTGTATAGCTGTTACAACTAATAAGGCAGACAGATAGAAAGAACAACTGGGAAACCATGCGGATTTGGCAACCTTTCAAGCGGCCGTCCGGCCTCAGGATCGGGTAGGAACCATTAGAACGGCCCTTCGCAGAACCCTCCAGCAGCCTATTGACATAACTAAAGTTTTAGAATGCTGACTGAAACAGGGCGAGGACGGCCCAGATCTTTGGGACCGCTTCTGTTCACTTTACGGTACCTATGAGGGGGACGACGCCTATAACAAGGCAATGCCTCCCCCCAATTTAACGCCCTCCTACTACAATGTATTCCTGAGGGAGTGGTGTCACCTATGCGCACTAATAACATGAATTGGCCTGACCATACGCAACAGACTATGAGGAGACCCCTGTCCACTTCTGGAGTAACGGGCGCGATTCGAAAGCCACAAGGATAAAACAGAAAATAGTCCAAAGACGCCTCGGCCCTGACCTGCCTAACCGAAAATACGGGATATCAAATGGAACCGCAGGTTTGCATTCCAGGATGGATTGACTGGTCTGGTAACGAGTACCTAATACACCCCAAAAGCTCAAGAGCCCCAATGTACGGACCCCCTTACGCGCCACCACCGGCCCCTCGTAATTACGCAGGACCCAGGGGACCCGAACAACCCGCGCCGCCGAGCGTCAGGTTGACAGGATGCTACCTTTATTGGGCACTTGACCATTGGCAGCGGGAGTGCCCCCACTGCCAACGGCAGGCCAGACCCCCTGGTAAACCGCAACTAGCAACTCATTTTCCGCCCGACTAGCTGCGTGAAGCAACCATTCCATGTACCCTACCCTCACCAATAACGCGAACGTTGAACCTATCGTCAATTTATTAGGTGAGGGAAAACAATTCTCCTTTATGATAGATGCTGGGGCCAATACCTCGTCCCTCGAAGCGCTTTGTATCGCCCAGCACGATTTTAAAGTTTCCACTTTCACGGTTCTCATTGATCGGGCTGGAGGGACAGGAAAGGTCCTATCCATTAACTGAGCCTTTACGTGTGGGATTTGGAGAAGAGGAATGTCTGATCCAATTCGCAGTAACCCCAGACCTGAGGGTTAACTTGGCCGGGAGGGACCTGCTCTGCCCCCTCCAACTCAAAATACAATGCCTAGATGAAGGAATTACCATTAACAGCCCTAAACCCCATAGGATCCTTTGGATTCACCAGCCTCCTCAGTGGTGGGCAGTGGACGCCAAGAGGTAAGATTTTGATCCATCCTTGGAGGCCCCTGACCCGCATGTGACGCTAGCTTATGACCCCACAGGGGTTTCAAGGGAGCTGGTAGTTTTGTATGCTCCTTTTCCTGGGTAGCATGGTGACTGTTACTATTTTAGGGGAAGTAGCAGGGAAGGAGGGGGCAGCACTTTTAGTTCAACTGCCTAATAAATTGTGGAATCAGTCGGGCTTGATGTCCCCTCACATTACCCTGTCAGTAAATGAGGGGTATAAACCGAAGGAGCTGGTTTTCCTAGCCCACCGGCTTGAGGTAAAGGCAGACACAGGCCTCTACAGGGTTCCCCAGGTACTGCCAGAAATACCCTGACTTATGACCTGACCCCTTTCTCGGTGGCAGGCTGTTTACGCCACCATCAGCCCCACCGACTCGCTTCGAATGACCCAACCCCCGACTTATGGGCCACATCGAAAGCTGAGGTAGGGTTCACCCCAGTGATCCCAGTCCAAATCCGTGTAAGGCCTGGAGCACAATTGCCTTCCTTACCACAGTACCCCCTTCGGGGAGAGGCAGTTGACGTAATAACTCATTTCATAGATTCATTCTGCAAACAGAACATCCTGGTTCCTTGCAAATCACCCTGCAACATCCCCAAACCCGGTCAGACGGAATTGTGCCTGGTGCAAGACCTGCATAAGGTCAATGGTATAATGTAACCACTGCATCCCGTGGTCCCGCACCTGGCCACCATTCTCAGTAGCATCCCTGCCGACTCCTGTATTTTTACACTTACGGACCTCCAGCATGCATTTTGTGCAATTCCCCTATCTCCCGACACGCAGTAACTGTTTGTGTTCACCTTCCAAGGTCAGCAATACACCTGGACGCGCCTCCTGCAAGGTTTTATACACTCCCCGACTATTTTATCCCAGGTTCTGCATAAACAATTCCAAGAGTTACATCTTTTTGACAAATCCACCGTTGTCCAATATGTAGATGACCTTTTATTGGCAAGCTCCTCGGAGCTCGCCAACATCGCGGACTCTATTCTTGGGGATACGTAATACCTCCACAGAAAGTAAAAGGAACCCAGCGTCAGGTGAAATTTCTGGGCACCCTTTTGAGTGCAACGGAGCGACAGCTCACCCCTGAATGTATTACACCCATTACTGCTGCCCCGTCGCCATCTACACTGAAGGGTATGCGCGCATTCTTAGGTTTAGTAAATTTCTGGAGACAATGGTTACCTAATGTGGCCCTCCTTACAAAACACCTCACACCCCTGGCTTCAAGCCAGTCCGTGGGACCTTTTGAACCTACAGAGGAACAAAAGAAGGCATTTCATAAGCTCAAAGAGGCCCTTGCCAGCGCCCTGGCAGTGGGAGGCCCTCTATATGACCGCCCATTTCATCTTTTTGTGAATGTCCTGGAGGACTGCGCTACAGCCGTCCTTACTCAAACTCATGGGGATAGAAAAAGATAGATGGCATATTACTCCACTCGGCTGGAACCAGTTGTTAGGGGGCTCCCGCCGTGCTCACAGATGCTTCCAGCCATGTATCCCCTAGTAACAGCAGCCTCCAATATAACCCTGCAGCATTTAGTGGTTGTTTATTCCTCCCATACCGTAACGGCACTCCTGACCTCCCATCAGACTCAACACCTTACTCAGGCCCGCTTAAACAGATATGAGGTAGAGCTCCTGAATAACCCACTACTCACTTTTGCAATCTGCACCACCATTAACTCTGCAACCTTACCAGATTCCCCACCTGAGGATCTTGAAGATCCACCACATGACTGTTTAATGCATAACCACTTTTTGACTACACCCGACTGGACCTTTCGGATAAGGCCTTCCAGTCACCAGACTTAAACCTGTATTGCGACGGTACTTCCTCCGTTTCCGAACAGGGCATCCGCCTTTGCGGCTACGCTATAGTAGACGACTCCCACGTTGTGGAGTCTGCGTCTTTGCAGCCCCCAGTCTCTCCCAAAAAGCAGAACTCTTTGCCTGACCAGAGCTTGCACTTTAGCCAAGGACAAAGTAGCTAATATCTTTACTTATTCCCGCTATGCTTTTGGAGTCGCCCATGATTTTGGCCAACTATGGACGCACAGAGGATATCTGACCTCTACAGGTAGCCTCATGCAGAATGCGGCTTACATAAAGAACCTTCTCCAAGCTATCCTCTTCCCTAATAAACCGGCCATTATTAAATGCTCAGCTCACCTCTCAGAGGCCTCCCTAGTAACACAGAGCAATAACAAGGCAGATGCAGAGGCCAAATGGGCAGCACACCAGGGGACTAATATCGTTTCGTCTGCAGGAAAACAAGCAAGCCAACAATAACAACGCAGGGCACCCTAGACGTGGTCACTGTACAGCACTTACAAGAGGACGCCCCTAACTCAGAAAAACAAGTATGGAAGGCGCACGGGTGTAGGAACTCTGCGCCACTCTAGACACTCCAGTCGGTTAAATATGTACACCTGATTCTTTATTACCAATGCTTATTGACTTCGTGCATTCTGACACTCACCTCGGCAAGGGGGGCATGAGTAACATTTTAGCTCGTAACTGGTGGCACCCCATATTGGAGGAAGCAGCACAAGGCAAAATACGATCGTGTATAATATGCCAACAAACCAATGCTGGGAAAGGGGTGAGGTGCACCCCAGACAAAAAACCCCTTGCCAGTTGAATGTATACAACTTTACTTTATTGAATTACCGCGTGTACATTGCTATAAGTACTGTCTTATTATTGTTGATGTATTTAGTACATGGATTGAAGCTTTTTCAACCACCAAAAATAAGGCCTCAGTGGTGGTAAATATATTGCTTACCGTGATCATACGAAGGTTTGGGGTATCCCGACAGATAAGTTCAGAACATGTCCCCACTTCATCGGGATAAATAAATAAGGAATTGTGCGAGGCGCTGAATATCGAACAACAGTTCCATTTCACCTACCACCCTCAGGCAGTGGGTATAGTAGAACGAGCCAACGGCACGCTGAAGAAGAAGGAAGGCACGATAGCATAGTGGTTAGCATAATGCTTTACAGCTCCAGCGACCTGGGTTCAAATACGGCCACTGTAAGGAGTTTGTACGTTTTTCCCGTGTCTGTGTGGGTTTCCTCTGGGTGTTCCGGTTTCCTCCCACATTCCAAAGACGTACAGGTTAGGAAGTTATGGGCATGCTATGTTGGCGCCGGAGGCGTGACGACACTTGCGGGCTGCCCCCCCAAAAATCACTACACAAAGGATGTATTTCACTCTGTGTTTGGATGTACATGTGACTAATAAAGATCATATCTTCTATCTTATATCTTATCTAAATTAACTAAATTAGTATCAGATTAGTATTAGGTCTAAATTGGCTGAAGGTTCTCCCATTAGCATTATACCACATGAGAATTATCCCCCCCACTCGGCCATCGGGGTATCCGCTGCCGAAATCGTCTATGGGTGTCCGGAGAGAACCCCATGGGATGCTGACAACCAACCCCCACCCAGGTTGACCTTAACATCATGGGGAATGAACTACAAAGGTATTTCAGAGAGCTTACGTTTCTTCATTCACAGGAGAAGATCGCCTTTAAGCCACCGGAAGGACAGGATGCGGAGTTGCATGACCTGGAAATTGGAGATTCGGTACTGATAAGAGATTGGCAGCGCCCTAAACTGGGATCTCGGTGGAAAGGCCCCTTCCATATTCTGCTCCAAACTCCTACAGCTGTGAATTACATGGCCAGGAACATTGAATTCATCTGAGTGACTGCAAACGATGGCCACCCGAAGAAAAATGATGTTTCTTAGATTTGGGACTCCTTACCATTACCGGTAATATTGCGTTGGCATTAGAGGAACATTTGTTTTATAAAGCACGTATGCAGCTACATTGGAATCGCACCGTTTGCTACCTCCTGGCAGAATCAGGGGAAGGATTTTTTGTAGCCACACCAAGCTGGAGCCTCAGGTCTCTCTTAAAATATGAATATCCAGAAACAAAGTGTATAGGGCAGAAGGGAACATACGGAATGGTGTTACGGGGTAATTTTGCAAAGAACAATAGCAGATCCTAGTAGCACAACCAGCCACCAGTCCTTCCCCCACTGCTTTGACGGTAGAGGAGGGGTTGCGGGATAGCGATCGTACAGCACACGATATCATGTGCCACCACTACTTGTACAGAGAGAATATGTGGATTTAGGGGAGGGTGGATTGGGTGTCAGTGTGTCCCCACTAGGTGTGTTAAATTACTTGCAGGGGAGCGATGGGTTTGTAGGGAAGGGAACGGAACCCATATTAATTTGTCTAATGTCTCTTTGGAATGGTAACCAGGAGAATTATCTGTCAAATCATGGAAGGAATGTTACTGGAACTTCTCGGTATTCTCAGATGCCCAGTCCACAGCAAAGGAGTAATGTAACCTGTTACCCGGCCAAGGAAGGCTATGTGCTCCTTTTCAAAAGTACTTCTACTACTGCCACCCCCACTCCGCCAGCCTGGTTTGCAATAGGAACGATTGGGCCTGTCACGGTCCCCTGCCCCCAGAAGGCTCATGTCCGACGAAGACTTGTGGCGTGGTCTGTAAGTGAGGAGTTCTGTGAGGACTGGAGGGATCCTGTTACGATGGGCTACCCCTTATCGTCATTAGGTTATGGGTTTCTGAGTGCTCTCTCTCTCTGGGGAGTCGGCAGGAACTATAGCCGCAAAAAAACGGAACTACCTTATTTGTGGACTGACTGTGCTGTCCATAAAGTACCATAAAGGGCCTGGAGGCAGTGAACCAGGAACTGGCGGATCTCCGACTTTATGCCCAGCAGACCCGGTATGCTGTGGACTACCAGTTGGCTCAGTAAGTAGGGTATGTGCCATAGTAGGGGACAAATGTGTCACCAATGTGAGAGATGAGTCCTACAACATTTCCCTTGCCATTCAGGACATTCAGAAGCAATTAGCTAACTTTAGGCAGGGACTTACAGGAGGGGCGGGTTGGTTGGGGCGCTACTCAGAGGATCATGGGCATCATACTTGCTGCACGGAACAGTAGGGTTATTCGTTATTATTATAATATGCTGTGTGGTGCTGGCCCGTTTAAATACTTGTTGAAAGATCCTTATCAATAAACTCTCGGCCCCGTTCTCGTCACCGCTCTAGGTCATCATGATATGATAAAAGGAGGGAATGAAGAAGGAAAGGGTTAGGAAATTGTGACCGTACTTAGAACTAATGAAAAAAATACCACGCAAGCCCCTGACGCAAGACCAGGTGGTAATGATTGTGTCCAGAACTTTATTGCAAACCAATTATACTAAACAATGGATGTGATGTTTGTCTTTGTATCTTAGGCGCCTGATCGAAACTGGTGGAGCCACATCGATTAAGTGTGCGTCACAAGGACTGTATAAATTAATGTCTGTTCCTTTGTATTGTGGAGACTTCCGATAAAGACTCTGAATGAGAGTTAGAGAAGGATTCTCCCTTGATAGTATACTGCTAATAAACGCGATTTAACAGAATTAATCCGTGGCACTGTGTGATTGTGCAGCAGACAGGGGAGGGAACTTAAATTGGAATAACATTACCATTGATCAGAAACTAACTGGGCCCAGCGACAGAAACATCATGGCTATTATGAGATCAGAGTGCTCTGTGGTATTAGTAGAAATCTCTCCTTTAAAGACTTGCCGGGAGTGTGACTTAATTTTGGGGTAAACTGTGTGTCATTGAAAAGATAGAGCTTTGATTGATTCAAAGCTGATGTGGGTAACAAGAAACTCTATTCGCAGCTAATCAGCTGGTGTAGATGTCGACTCTCAGCTGAATAATTCCTCTGCGTTGTGTAAATGCCGTCTGTGGAGGATGGGGACATCAAGTGGACGGAACAGGAACTGCAACGGCGGATACATTTAAATTCACTACATCTGAAGCTGCAAAAGATGAGACTTGCAGCGTCAGCACAGTCAAGGGTTAATTTCCGAGTAAAAATTCATACAAAATTGTTCAAATATCGAGGTTGGGAATGAGTGTAAGAGAGATTATTGCGTCACTTCTTGAATGCAGATCAGGGATATAATTCTCATCCCTCATCTTTCCCCGGTCAATCAATGAACGGATCAACGCATTTTCCAGCTCTCACTCTCTCTATTCCAGGTGCCTACAGGAACCTGTATGCCTGCAGATGTACGGCATGTCCCATATGATGTGCTCACACTGAGTTACGTCTGCCTATTCACCACTCGCTCGTGTCTGTGTTTACCCTGTGGAATCTCTCTCCTCACACCCCCTCCATTCCCGTCAGAGACTCTGTCCCCTTCCTCTGTACAGACCAATGTCATGTCTTCATTCCGAGTCTCAGTCAGTCTCCCTGTTCCAGAATAATATTCCCGTTTGTACACTGAGCGCGCGCACTGGACGCTGGAATTCCCTCTTCGGTCTCAGGCCACATTCCCTGTTCCCTCGGTGTTCAGCCCTCATATCGTTTTCCGATAATTCACCTCCAGTCCATGTACTCCTGTTTCAGTCCCATCGCCAACGGGAGCGTCTTCTCTCTGTCTACTCTTCCTATGTCCTTTGTCACTTCACGTACCCCAATTACATCAGGTCGCAATCTCCGCTGTTCCAAAGGGAACAACCTTTGAAAAGGAATAGACATCCTGCTGAATCTCCTCTGCATCCAGTCTCGCGAAATCTGGCCCTCCCTGCAGTGTGGCGAACAGAACTACACGCAGCCCTCCAGTGTGGGCCGACTCAAACTCTAATATGTTTGGAACAAATCCACCCTGCTGTTAAATTACCTGCACCGCCTCATGAAGGATCTCCCCCGTAGGATGCGTCACACCCTTATCTGCATTTGCTGTCACGTTAAGCGTATCTGTACTTGAAAACCAAGGCTCCACCACCCCCTTAATACTCATTAAAATACACTTGTGCAAGTCAGGGGAGAATTTAACGCACCGATGTCAGTCTCCCCCCAGTCCATGTATATCCAGTGTCGGGTCCAAACTGCCCATAAATACTGCGGCTGCTGGAAACTGGACATGACAGCAAAACATGTTCTATAACTCAGCAGGTCACGCAGCGCACCTGGAGAGAGAAGACCAAAGTGTCAGGTCAATAGCTTATGACAGCAGACGGAACATCAGCTCAGCCCCACCAACCGATCTCAGTCTCTCCCACCTGCTGAATCCCGGGTGCTGGGGGAAGAAAACCCGCCGTCCTCACCCGCTCTGGACTGTATGTGACTCCAGCCCACACCAATGGGGATGTCTGGTGCCGGCCCGGCAGACCCGTCGGGTGCATCAGAAAGGAGGAGGAGAGTGAAACAGGCCCGGCCGCTCAGCCCAGGCCACACTGCAGAGTCACCCCATTGCCCTCACTGCCTGGGCTCCGGGTCAGAATCCTGGAGGCCCGTCACTGAGAGCCCAGTAGGAACACCCTCACCACACGGAGCGCAGTGGCCCAAAGAAGTGGCCCGGCCCCACCTTTTCCAGGGCAGCTGGGAAACGGCAATAACCGCTGCCCCTGCTGCAGACGCCCACATTCAGAGACTGAGAGCAAACTGGGAGGTTTGCGGGTGTGGTGGCGGGGTGAGAAAACCTTGTCCCACTCTGACTGAGACTCCCTCCGTCCAACTACCCGCCCGGAGTTCAGGTTGAAAGGTCATTGACCTGAAACGTTAACTCTGTTTCTCCACAGACGTTGCCTGACCTGCTGAATGCTGCCAGCAGTTTGTGTTTATAGTTCAGAATCAGTCCTGTTTCTCTGACTCCGGGATCGGTGCTGCCCCGTCCGTCTCGGGACGCACTGATCCCAGCCCATGGCCAACATCCTTCCGGCAGCCGGTCTGTCGGGAGTGCGGTAGTTGTGGCCGAGTGGTTAAGGCGATGGACTAGAAATCCATTGGGGTTTCCCCGCGTAGGTACGTATCCTGCCGACTACGGTAGCGGCGGGTCTGGCGGGAGTAACCGGTGTAATTTTGAGGGGATGTTGATTGTTTGGTCCTGGAGTGAAAATTCCATGGAATAAATACCACCGTTTTCACTGTATTTCAATGCTCGCGTTATGACTTTGGGACGTTACCTGGATATTCTCTCTGGCGCAGTGGCCCTGGTCACTCCTGACCATGTTTCCGACCAGAAACGTTCCCTCTGTTTCTCTCTCCACAGATGTCGCTCGACGTACTGTGTGTTCCTACCGTTTTCTGTTTTATATTGCCTGTGACTCTCTGATCCAAACCAATGATGCAGTTTATGAAAATCCTGGTCTCAGCACTAGTCCCTAGTCACGGCCTCCCAACCCGGGAATGGCCCATTTATTCACACTTCATTCCGAATGTCTCTGTGGCGCAATAGGCTAGCCCGTTCGGCTGTTAACCGGAAGTTTGGTGGTTCGAACCCACCCAGGGACGCTGGCGATCCGGCAGCTTTTGCTGTGCGTGTCATTGTCAGCAGGGATACTCTGCGCTGTCCGGCGGCGGGCGCTCCTTGCTGCTGCCTCGCTGCGCTCCGTGGGAGTCCTCCCTGCGGGATCTCACGTCCGGAGTCCTCATGTTCCTCTGCCCTTTCACCGGAATGTGCGTGTTTCCTCTGGTGACATCCTTGGACCTAACGGACTTGCCAGGTCTCATGTCTTGTTTTGATTTGATTCTAAATTTCCTCTGCCCCGAAAGGTTTTCACGGCGTGTTGGGAGAGACAGGAACCGGGGCTTGGACTTGGATGATGAGCCATGGTCGCACTGAATGGTGGACCCGAAGGGCCGAATAGCCGGTGCCAGCCTTGTTCGCTGAGTTACAATAATCCTGTTTTATGCTCGACGGGTGAGACCCAGAAAAGAACGGACTTGTGAAATTATGGCGCAGGAGTGGGGATGTATCTTAGTGGGAGAGCACATGCTTTGCATGTCTGAGGTCCCGCGTTCAATCCCCGGCATCTCCATGCTGGTGATCTTGGACTTTGAACAATTCCCGGAACAAGTCCCTGCAAAGAATTCTGACCAACCTCAGAACGGATTCGGACTGTGAAATCCAAACCTGATGTTGTCCCGAGCCACAGTGAGCTGGGAAAGTGACATCTGACATGGATAAACCACCTGTAATATTGCATCGCCAACTCCTAAAGGTGCGCTTCTTAATTTCACCTTGTACCCGGGAGAGAGCACAGAAAGCACAGTGGTGGTAACAGTATGGGACAGGAAGAAAGGACGGAGGGAGAGAGAGAGAGAGAGAATGGGAAGAGATAAAGCAGCAAGTGAGAGGAAATAACAGCCAGCAAAAGAAACTGTTAAATCGGAACATAAAACGGCAGGAAGAATAAAAGTGGGAATACAGAGCGATGTAACTGTTTGTCCAACAGCAGAGTGGCGCAGCGGGAGCGTTCTGGGCCCATAACCCAGAGGTCGATGGATCGAAACCATCCTCTGTTATACTTCAGCTGGACATTTTACAACAGGACGCTGTCATGTCGCACATCCCCACAATATACATTTCACTTAGAATGAAAACCTCGCGTTTCAATATTTAAGGTCCTTTCATTCCATTATTCCATGTGGACAGGTTCGTTGGGGAGACCGACTGTCCCTGTTGTGCTCAGCGATGGTCCAACACACAATGTTCTCTGCTGTATTAGGCTGTGCTCTGATATAGAACAGAAAATGCTGGAAACGCTCAGCAGGTCAGGCGGAAATCGAAAGCGAGTTAACGTTTCAGTGCCGGGACCCGTCATTAGAACCGGGACAGAGAGAGAACAAGTGAATGTTCAGCAGCAGAGAAGGTGGTGAGTGGGCAGTGGGGGGAACAAGGGAACATCTCTGACAGGGTGAGACCAAACACATCACGTGTCGGGGCTGTAGGACACACAGGATATGCCGGCTTTACCCGTGGAAAGGGGAAACACGGACCCACAATGACAGAGGGGTGACGGGCAGAAATGTCCAGTTCCGAGACAGGGGGGAGGGGTTTGTAGACGGTCTGGGGAAGGTTTTCATCCAAAGTGTGGTTGGTGTCTGGACCGCGCGACCTGCGGGGGCGGCGGTGGCAGGAGCTGTCACAACATTGATGCATTGTCCAGATTAACATTTAAACCGCTGAGGCAGAGACGTTTGTGGGACAAGTGCTGGAAAACGGGCTTAGCACAGAAGGGAATGTTATAGTCGGTGTGGACATATCTGTGCTGTGTGACCCTGTGACCCTGTATTACACTTGTCGGTGCAGAAGCACCGGGTGTAGTCCGCGTCGGAACGGAGGGGGAGTGAGGGGAGATATTGCACAGGGTAAACATAGACGGGGAGCGGGGGTGAACAGACTGACTTCACTCAGTGTGAACACGTCATCTGGGACATGTTGGGATCATAAAACATAGAACAGCACAGTACAGAACAGCCCCTTCGGCTCACGATGTCTGTGCCGAACTCGATGCAGCATTAGATTAAATTCTTCTGCCTGTACATGATCCATATCCCTCCAGACGCAGCAGATTCATGTGCCTATCTAACGGCCTCTTAAACATTACTGTCGTGTTCTGCTTCCATCTCCAGAGCTGGCAGCCCACTCCAGGCACCGACCGCTCTCTGAGTAAAACACTTGCCACACACATCTCCTTTGAAGTTCCCACTCTCACCTTAAATGCATGCCCTACATTTCTACCCTGGGAAAAGGATTCTGACTCACTGCCCTATCCATGCCTCTCATATTTTTATATCAGATCTCCACTCAGCCCCTGACGGTCCAGAGAAAACAACACAAATTCGTCCAATCTCTCCTCATAGCTTATAACTTCCAATCCCGGCAGCATCCTGATAAACCTCTTCTGCACCATTTCTAAAGCCTCCATGTCCTTCCTGTAATCGGGCGACCGCATGTGTCCCATTTTACTGTGGGAATCTGGGACAGAGTGAGAGCAGGAAGCTTCAATGATCTGTTCATCGATTTACCTGGAAAAAGATAAGCGGTACGGCAGCGTAGCGGTTAGCGCGACACCATTACAGCGCCAGCGATGAGGGTTCGATTCCCATCACTGTCAGGAGTTTATACGTTCTCCCGTGTCTGCATGGGTTTCCTCCCGGTGCTCTGGTATCCTCCCACATTCTAAAACACGTACGGTTAGGTTAATTTGGGGTTTAAAATGGGCGGTGTGGACTCTTTGGGTCGGAAGGGCCTGTTACCACGCTGTAAATAAAAAATTGCTTCCCTGACCCACTGGCCTGCTTACAGTAAGTGATAATTAATGAAACAGCGATGGGATCTCCCTGAAACACACCCATCAAACTACATGAATTCAGCAAGTTAGCCTGATCAGAACACTCGGCCCCTCCGCTTCTGTACCGACCGTTGAAATGTAAGACGTTCATTTCTGATAGTCCCGATGTCAGGAGATTAAAAAGCAACAAGCTGCGATGGCCGGGAATCGAACCTCGGTCAACTGCTTGGAAGGCAGCTATGCTCACCACTATACCCCCATCACTCCGTGATGCTGCAGGAGATGCGGTTGCTGAACCGTCTCCAGTGCTGTTTGACTGTGTGACTCAATCATCAGTCCCCGAGCTGCTTTCTGACGGGTCATGCCTCACTCCTTAAGCACAACAAGCGATTGAATCGCTGGAGATCCTGAGACTCCTCCGGTTCACACAGTGAGTTGGGTGTCTGAAAGGCGCCAGTTTTAAAAACAATGAACTAATATTAGTGTGATCCTGTGAGTCTTCCTGTACCCTGACAATCAGAAGATGGGCTACATTGGTCCATCGCTTCCTCGTTAGTATAGTGGTTAGTATCCCCGCCTGTCACGGGGTAGATCGGGGTTCAATTCCCCAACGGGGTGATGTTTATTTCCAAAGTTAACGGGAAATACAAGAGAATTTTTGAATACTAAAACCGACAAAGAGTCTGTTGTTAAAGTGATCAGTTTATCGGAGACTCGGAATGTGGAACAGCCCGGTCTGCAGTTTGCAGTGATCCCGGGACGGCACTATCTCCCGAGAAGAAGGAACATTGTGTTCAGCTTCATGAACAGCTGAAACTTTGCAGAGAACGATCCCAAGTGGATACGTTTTACAGTGGACGGGTCCCGAGTTTAAAGCCACCAGCCCCGGACCCTTCGCTAAGACTCTGATCAAAGTGAACTGGGGAAAGGTCCGGCTGGGCTTCGCTCTGTGACATCAGGCGGACAGGAGCGCATGCGCTGCGTAGCCACGCCCCTGGATCTGATTGACAGCGGGCGGCATCGCACATGCGCCGTGTGTTACAGCTCCGCCTGTGAGCGCCAATCCCTCAGCGAGCGGCGGGAGCGGGTTTAAAGCAGCCGGGAATGGAGAGCTCCCGGGCCCGGGTGCAGGGCGCTGACAGCAGCCTCCTTCCAGCAGCGCATCTTTCTGGGAGCGGTTCGGCAGATGGGCTCAGGGATCGGCACTGAGTCCGGACCCAGGGCAGTGGAGGCGGCGGCTAGAGGGACGAGGAGGAGTGGAGTAGCAACTGTGCAGGGAACATGGAGTGAGTGGGGAGGGAGAGACCGTTCCTGGGCTGGGGGTGGGCATGGCGGGGGAGGCGGAGGGGCCAGGAGCACCGGTCACTGTCACCGCTGCTCTCTCTCCCCAGACCAGGAGGGAAAGTCCCCGGTTCGGTTCCAGTCTCCACGTGTGTGTCGTTAATTGGACAGTGAACAGTGGACACAGAGCCGGACACTCAGGGTGGGGACAGTTTTACAAAATGCGTCTGTTGCAGGTTCACGTTGTGGGGACACAGTTTAAACAGCGGCTCTTTAAAACAGGGGGTCCGGGACCGCAGCAATGGAGAGAATAACAAGGACCCGGAGATAGAGAACCGAAGGAAATCCATCGTTTTGCTCTTCATTATAATCGGCAGTTTCATTCTGTTGTGGGTAACACAGGTGGTGTTCTATATCCATCATCGAATTTCACATATTCACATTTACTTTTCCACTGATCCCCGTTATCTCACAGAATCCACATCGGGAATGCTGCAACTTCTCAGAACCTGCACCAACACGTGTATTTACGCCGTGACTGAGAGCAAATTCCGACAGGAACTGAAGAACGCGGTGAAATACCCGCTGAATCGGATTGTGAAAATTATTAAACGTTCGAAATAAATGGTATGAAACATCACAATTAAATCTGCGAATCTGGTCCCACACGTACATCCCCTACTTGTGGGAAGTGGAAACCGTGTTATGAACGGAGTTCTGAAACGACAGTGACAGCTGATCCTGTCCGCAGCCCGGTCTCACCATCCCAGAGATCCCCATTTGTCCCACACCTCCCTTCCCCACTCGCCTTGCAGCTTGTTACGAACTTTTACCCCTGTTGCCCGGTTCTGACAGCGCATTTTCAACCTGAAGCGTTAATCCCGTTTCTCTTTCTGCAAATGTCTGATCTGTTGTGCGCTTGCACTATTTTTCTCGGCTCTCTCTCTGCCCTTTCCTGCTCCTGTCATGACCCGCTCCATTCTTCACCGTCTTTTTCTTTTCTGTCTCTCTGTCACTCTCTCTTTTTCTCCCCTTCTCTCTCCATAATGCCCGATTCCTTCTCTTTCTCCCTCGAATTTACTTCCGTTTGCAAAATTTAACTGTTTTATAAATGGCGGTAAACAGCCGTTCCCTCTCCCTGAAGCTTCCTCTGGTCCAGAGACAGTAAGTTCCCTCCGCTTCTCCATGTATTTCTTTCCTCCACAGCTGAAATCTCCCAGTGCTGCCAATGTCTTCACAAACCGCTCTGCTTAGTCACTACAATCTGAGCTCTTGTGTGACAGAGTCATGGTCACGGAGTCATGGAGCCCAGCAACTGACCATTCGACACACAGGGTCCACACATCAATCACCGGTTTACACTGATCCCATTTTATTCCCATCAACTTCTCCATTCACTTGCACACGAGGAGCATTTTAAAGGGCCAATTATCTTACCGACATCATGTTCAATTCTATTTTGGAAATTCTCTCCTGCACAGTGGTCCTGGTTGCTCCTGGAAGTCTGTGGACGGCATGGACGTGATGAGCCGAATGGTCTCATTGCTGAGCTGCAAAACAAGAACAAATGTGCACGGAATACGGAGACCCTGTGGGAAGAGGAGTAGAGTTTCAGGTTAAACACCCTTCGTCAGAACTGAAAAGGGAACAAAAGTGCCTGAAAGATGCAGGAAAGGATTTTGACCAGAAACGTTAACTCCTTTCTCTTCCCACAGGTGGCCTCATCTGCTCAGTACTTCAGTATTTCCTGTGGCTGTTTTACGTTTCTGCAATATGATTTTTTTTTAATTTTCACTTCCTATCAGTTCTAAAAATCATCCATCGGCTTCTGACATGAACCCGTGAGTCCAGAGAGTGTGAGTGGCAATGAGATCATCTCTCACTCACTGAACTCCAGAGAGTGTTGACCCACTGTGGCACCATGACAGGCTCTGAAGCGCAGCAAGGAAGGGTGAAAGCAGAACTACAATAGTTAAATTAGACTAGATAGTTAGGGGTAGACGGGAGATCCTGTGGCTGTAAAACATACTCTAGGACGGTGTGATGCGTCCCTGGTGCCAGGGTCGAGAATGTCTCTGAACGGTTGCAGAACATTCTCAAGAGGGAGGGTGAGCAGCCAGAAGTTATTGCCCACATTGGGATAAATGACACAGGCAGAAAAAGGGATGAGGTCCTGCAGACTGAATATCGGGAGTTAGGAAACAGGATAAAAAGGAGGACCTTAAGGGTTGTAATATCTGTATTACTCGTCGTGCCACGGCAGTTGAGGGTAAGAACAGGGCGATATGGCAGACAAATTCGCGGCTGAAGAGTTAATGCCTGGGGAGAGATTCAGATTTTTGGACCACTGGGATCTCTGTGGGACAGAAATTACCTGTACAAGAGGGAACTCTTCCAGAGTCCAAAGATTTTTGGAAGGTGACCAACAATTATTCACCGTTTCCAACATGACTTCCTCCAGTATAACTCAGAGCGTGTCTGCAGTTGAAAAGAATGCAGACTTTGACAAAGCGCGGCATCAACGAGTGTTGATAAAGCTGAAGTTAACGGGAACCAAAAGGAAGATACTGCAAAGGTCAGAGTTATCTCCCGTGCAGTGGAGAACTGTTGCAGTTGTCAGCTGTCCATCTTCCCAGCCCCAGGACATCACTGCAGGATTTCTCCCCCAGGCCCAGCCACAATCAGCTGTTTCATCAACGTCTTTGCTTCCATCACACTTGGGGATGATCGCTGACGATTTAATTGGCTTCCCACTCTCAGCAAATGAAGCATCCCATTCCTGCGTGCACCAAACATCCGGGGATGGGTTGACCATTCACGAGTAATGTTCTCGCAACAGAAGTTCCAGGCAATTACCATCACCGACTGGAGAGGGTCGAACTATCCAACATCGGTATTCCCTTGTTTTACCATCACTGAGTCCCCGAACATCAAAACCCCGGGTGTGACCATTGACCAGAAACTACACTGTGCCAGCGACAGAAACACCGCGACTATTGTGAGATCGGAGTGCTCTGGGGTATTGTTAGAAATCTCTGCTCTTAGAAACTTGTGACTTTATTTTGGCGTAAACTATGTATCATTGAAAAGGTAGAGTTTTGATTGATTCACAGCTGATGTGAGTTGCAAGAAACTCGATTTACAGCTCATCAGCTGTTGCAGATGTCGACTCTCAGCTGAATAATTCCTCTGCTTTGTGTAAATGCAATGCGTCGGAGGGTGGGACCATCACGTGGACGGAACAGGTACTGCACCTTGCACAGCATTGAATACATCTGAAACTGCAAAAGATGAGACTCGTCGCGTCAGCACTGTCAGGGTTTAATTTCCGAGTAAACATTGATACAATATTTTCTAAATAAAATAGGTTGATAATGAGATTATTTCGTCACTTCTTGAAAGGAGATCAGGGGTATAATTCCCATCCCTCATCTTTTCCCGGTCAATCAATGAACGGATCAACGCATTTTCCAGCTCTCACTCTCTCTCTATTCCAGATGCCTACAGAAAACTCAAGACACATCCCGACATGTCCCAGATGATCTGCTCACACTGATTGACGTCCAACTATTCACCACTCTCTCGTGTCTAAGTTTACCCTGTGTAATCTCTCTCCTCACACCCTTCCATTCCCGACAGAGACTCGGTCCTCTTCTTCTGCGCAGAACGATGGCATATCTTCATCCAGTCTCAGTCACTCTCCCTGTTTCACAAGAATATTCCCGTTTGTGCCCTGAGCGCGTGCACTGGACGTTGGAATTCCCTCTTCTGTCTCAGGCCACATTCCCTGTTCCTCTGGTGTTGAGCCCGTCCATCGTTTTCCGATAACTTACCTCCAGTCCATGTTCTCCTCTTCCAGTCCCATCGCCATTTGACATCCTGGTGAATCTCCTCTGCAATCTGTCTCGCGAAATCTGGCCCTCCCTGCAGTGTGGCGAACAGAACTACACGCAGCCCTCCAGTGTGGGCCGACTCAAACTCTAAACGTTTGGAACAAATCCACCCCGCTGTTAAATTCCCTGCACCGCCTCATGAAGGATCTCCTCCGTAGGATGCATCACACCCTTATCTGCATTTGTTGTCACGTTAAGGGTCTCTGTACTTGAAAACCAAGGCTCCACCACCCCCTTAATACTCATTAAAATACACTTGTGCAAGTCAGGGGAGAATTTAATGCACTGATGTCAATCTCGACCCAGTCCATGTCCGCCCTTGTATGTCCAGAATCGGGTCTAAACTGTCCATAAATACTGCGGCAACTGGAAATTGGACATGACAACAAAACCTGTTCTATAACTCAGCAGGTCACGCAAAGCCCATGGAGAGAGAAGACAGAAGTGTCAGGTCAATACCCTGTGACAGCAGACGGAAACATCAGCTCAGCCCCACCAACCGATCTCAGTCTCTCCCACCTGCTGAATCCCCGGTGCTGGGGGAAGAAAACCCGCGTGCTCACCCGCTCTGGACTGTATGTGACTCCACCCCACAGCAATGGGCCCGGCGAACCCATCGGTGGATCAGAAAGGAGGAGGAGAGTGAAACAGGCCCGGCCGCCCAGCCCAGGGCACCCTGCAAAGTCCCCGCATCGCCATCACTGCCTGGGCGCCGGGTCAGGATCCTGGAGCCCCGTCACTGAGAACCCAGTGCAAGATCCCTCACCACACGGAGCGCAGCGGCCGAGGGAGGCGACCCGGCCCCACCTTCTCCAGAGCAGCTGGGGAACGGCAATAAAAGTTGCCCCTGCTGCTGACGCCCACATTCAGAGACTGAGAGCAAACTGGGAGGCTTGAGGTGTGGTAGCGAGGTGAGGAAACCCTGTCCTGCTCTGAGTGAGACTCCCTCCATCTAACTTCCCTCCCGGAGTTCAAGGTGAAATGTCATCGACCTGAAACGTTAACTATTTCTCCACAGATGCTGCCTGACCTGCTGAGTGTTTCCAGCAGTTTCTGTTTATAGTTCAGGATCAGTCCTGTGTCTCTGAGTCTAGGATCGGTGCTGACCCCGTCCATCCCGGGGCACACTGATCCCAGACCATGGCCAATGTTTTTCTGTCTGCCGAGCTGTGAGGAGAGCGGTAGTCGTGGCCGAATGGTCAAGGCAATGGACTAGAAATCCATTGGGGTTTCTCCACCAGGATCGAATCCTGCCGACTACAGGAGCAGCGGGTCCTGCCGGAGTAGCCGGTGTAATCTTGAGGGGATGTTGATTGTTGGTCCCGGAGTGAAAATTCTATGTAATAAATAACACAGTTTTTATTGTCTTTCAATGCTTCCGTTATGAATTTGAAATGTTGACCTGGAAATTCTCTCCGGTGCAGTGTTCCTGGTCACTCTCGACCCTGTTTCCAACCTAAAACGTTACCTCTGGTTCTCTCTCCACAGATGTTGCTCGACGTACTGAGTATTTCTATCGTTTTCTGTTCTATATTGTCCGTGACTCCCTGATCCAAACCATTGATGCAGATTGTGAAAAGCTGGGTCCCACCACCGGTCCCTAGTCACCGCCTACCGACCCGGGTATGGACCATTTATCCTCGCTTCCTGCAGGGTGTATCTGTGGCGTAATTGGTCAGCGCGTTCGGCTGTTAACCGAAAGGTTGGTGGTTCGAGCCCACCCAGGGACGCTGGCGATCCGGCAGCTTTTCCTATCTGTGTCATTGTCAGCTGGGTAACACCGCGCTGTCCGGAGGCGGGCGCTCCCTGCTACTGGGCTCAGTGGGAGCACTCCTTGCGGGGTCAAAGGCCGGAGTCCTGATGCTCCGTTTTCTTTTTACCAGAATGTGCAGTTTTCCTCCGGCGACATACTTGGACATAACGGACTTGCCAGATCTAATGTCTTATTAGGATTTAATTCTAAATGGCCCCTCCCCCAAAAGGTTTTCACGGCGTGTGTGGAGAGAGGGGAACAGGGGCTTGAACTTGGATGATGAGCCATGGACGCACTGAATTGTGGCGCGGGATGGGCCAAATGGCCGGTGCCAGCGTTGTGCTCTGTGTTCCAATAATCCTGTTTTATGCACGACGGGTGAGACCCAGAAGAGTGGACTTCTGAAATTACAGAGCAAGAGTGGGGATGTAGCTCAGTGGGAGACAGCATGTTTTGCATGATATGAGGTCCCGGGTTCAATCCCTGGCATCTTCATGCTGGTGATCTTGTACTTTGAACAATTCCCGGAACAAGTCCCTGCAAAGAATTCTGACCGACCTCAGAACGGACTTGGACTGTGAAATCCAAACCTGATGTTGTCCCGAGCCACAGAGAGCTGGGAAAGTGACATCTGACATGGATAAATCATCTGTCACATTGCACCGCCAACACCCAGAGATGCGCCCCTTAATTTTACCTTGTACCCGGGAGAGAGCACAGAGAGCACAGTGATGGTAACAGTGTGGGACAGGAAGTAAGGAACGGAGGGAGAGAGAGAGGGGGGGGGAAGAGGAGAAGGCAGCAAAAGAAACTGTGTGAAGTCGGAAAGGAAAACGGCAGGAAGAATAAAAGAGGGAATACAGAACGATGCAACTGTTTGCCCAACAGCAGAGTGGCGCAGCGGGAGCGTGCTGGGCCCATAACCCAGAGGTCGGTGGATCGAAACCATCCTCTGCTATTCTTCAGCTGAACATTTTACAACAGGACGCTGTCACGTCTCACATCCCCACAATATACAGTGCACTTCACTTAAAATGAAAATCTCGCGTTTCAATATTAAAGTTCCTCTCATTCCATTATTCCATGTGGACAGGTTCGTTGGGGAGACCGATTGTCCATGCTGAGCTCAGCGATGGTCCAATACACAGTGTTCTCTGTTGTATGAGGCTGTGCTCTGATATAGAACAGAAAATGCTGGAAACACTCAGCAGGTCAGGAGGAAATCGAAAGTGAGTTAACGTTTCAGTGCCGGGACCCGTCATTAGAACCGGGACAGAGAGAGAACAAGTGAATGTTCAGCAGCAGAGAAGGTGAGGAATGGGCAGTGGTGGGAACGGGGGGAACATCTCTGACAGGGTGAGACCAAACACATCACGTGTCGGGGCTGTGGGACACACAGGACAGGCCGGTTTTAGCCATGGGAAGGGGGAAACACGGAGCCACAATGACAGACGGGTGACGGGCAGAA
Organism: Pristis pectinata; assembly: GCF_009764475.1. NCBI lineage: Eukaryota > Metazoa > Chordata > Chondrichthyes > Rhinopristiformes > Pristidae > Pristis > Pristis pectinata. The sequence goes on along the minus strand of NC_067425.1, from coordinate 38,649,132 downwards.
ATGTCTAGTTCCGCGACAGGGGGGAGGGGTTTGGAGACGGTATGAGAAAGGTTTTCATCCAAAGGGCGGTTGGTGTCTGGACCGCGCGACCTGCGGGGGCGGCGTAGGCAGGAGTTCTCACAACACCGATGAAGTATCCAGATTAACATTTAAACCGCTGAGGCAGAGACGGTTGTGGGACAAGTACTGGAAAACGGGTTTAGCACAGACGGGAATGTTATGGTCGGTGTGGACATGTCTGTGCTGTGTGACACTGTGACCCTGTATTACACCTGTCAGTGCAGAAGCACCGGGTGTAGTCCGTGTGGGAACGGAGGGGGAGTGAGGAGAGAGCTTGCCCAGGGTAAACATAGACAGGGAGCGGGTGGCGAACAGACTGACGTCACTCAGTGTGAACACGTCATCTGGGACATGTCGGGATCATAGAACATAGAACAGTTCAGCACAGGAACAGGCCCTTCGGCCCACCATGTCTGCGCCGAACACGATGCAGGATTAGATTAAATTCTTCTGCCTGGACATGATCCACATCCCCCCAAATCCCTGTCTATATCCTGCCGTTCCCTGTATATGCATGTACCTATCCAGCAGCCTGCGAAGTAACAGTATTGTATCTGCTTCCACTACTGCACCTGGCAGGCAGTTCCAGGCACCCACCAGTTTCTGTGTAAAACACGTGTTACATACACATTTAAACTCTCTCACCTGAAACGCATGGCCTCAGTATTTGACATTTCTACCCGAGTAAATACATCTGTCTGCCTGCGCTCTCCGTGCCTCTCATAGTTGTATAAACTTCTATCAGGTCTGCTGGCAGCCCCGGACGCTCCAGAGAAAACAGCCCAAATTTGTCTAATATCTCCTTTCAGCTCATACCCTCTAATCCAGGCAGCTCCTGGTAAATCTCTCCTGCACCCTTTCTAAAGCCTCACATCCTTGCTGTAATGGGGCGACCACATGTGTTCCAGTTTGCTGTGGGAATCTGGGACAGAGTGAGACCGGAATCTGCAATGATCTGTTCATTGGTTTACCGGGAAAAGGTGAGGGACGGGAATTCCTTCCCTGACACACTGACCTGCTCACAGAAAGATCTGTACAGATCGTTGTTTACTTGTGACAGTTCTGATGTCGGGAATTAAAACTCTGGAACCTGCGATGGCCGGGAATCGACACCGGGTCAACTGCTTAGGAAGCAGCTATGCTCACCTCTATACCACGATCTCTCGAAGATGCTGCAGGAGATGCGGGTACTGAACCGTCTCCAGTGCTGTTTGACTCTGTGACTCGATCGCCAGTCCCCGAGCTGCTTTCTGACGGGTCATTCCTCACTCTGCTGCAGTCCCTGTTCCGTCCACTTGATGTCGCCACCCTCCAACAGACCGGAGTCGGACATCACCGTGTGATGATTCTACCGGGATCGGACTGATGTGAGAGTCGATCCTGAAATGGTCGAAGAGCGATAAATCGTTTCCTGCCTCTCTCATCAGTAAATGGGAAAATAAATCCTGATTAGGAATCTCATTCTCAACCACATGCAGTTAGACCATAATGGGAGCCCCATCTCCGGCCGGTTCTTGAACACAGTAAGTGACTGAATCGCTGGAGAATCCTGAGACCCCTCCAGTCACACAGTGAGGTGGGTGTCTGAAAGACGCCGGTTTTGCCGTCAACGGACACACATCAAGGTGACTGTGAGTTCTCATGTACCCTGACAACCGAATGACAGGCTACGTCCTTCTATCGGTTCCTCTTTAGTATAGTGGTCAGTATCCCCGTCTGTCACGTGGGAGACCAGGATTCAATCCCCAGATGGAGAAATGCTTATTTCTGTTTCCAAAGGGTACAAAGCCGACAGTTGACCGGCTATTTTCTCCACGGATGCTGCCTGGCCTGCTGAGTTCCTCCAGCGTCATCGCATTTTAAAAATACAAGAGAAATTTTGAATAAAACAAAAGTAAAAGCGATAAAGAGATTGTTGTTGCAGTGATCAGTTCATCGGACATCCGGCAAGTGGAACAGGCCGGTCTGCAGAGAGCCCGGGACGGGAGGGTCTCCCGAAAAGAAAGGACTTTGCGTTCAGCCTCAGGAACAGCTGAAACACTTTGCAGAGAACGATCCCAAATGGACATGTTTTACAGCGGGCGGTCCCGGGAGTAAAGCCGCCCTGTCCCTCTTCCAGCTCCGGACCCTTCGCTCAGACTCTGATCAAAGTGAACTGGGGAAAGGTCCGGCTGCGCCGCGTAGCCCCGCCCCCGGCCCTGATTGACAGCGGGCGGCAGAGCACATGCGCCGTGTGCTGCAACTCCGCCTGTGAGCGCCATTCCCTCAGCGAGCGGCGGGAGCGGGTTTAAAGCAGCCGGGAATGGAGAGCTCCCGGGCCCGGGGGCAGGGCGCTGACAGCAGCCTCCTTTCAGCAGCGCATCGCTCGGGGAGCCACTCCGCAGATGGGCTCAGGGATCGGCATGGAGCCGGACCCAGGGCAGTGGAGGCGGCGGCTGGGGGGAAGAGGCGGAGTGGTATAGCGACTGGGCCCGGAACATGGAGTGAGTGGGGAGGGAGAGGCCGGTCCCGGGCTGGGGTGGGCAGGGCGGGAGGACGGAACTCGGAAAGAGCTGCGGGTGACGGTCATTGCTGTTTCCTCTCCCTGGACAAAGAGGGAAAGTCCCCGGTCTGGTTCCAGTCTCCCCGTGTGTATTGTTACTGGACAGTGAGCAGTGGACACAGAGCCGGACACTCAGGGTGGGGGCAGTTTTACACTGAGCGTCTGTTTCAGGCTTTAGGTGAGGAGTGCGGGCGACACGCTTTAAACAGCGGCTGTTTCGCTCCGGTTGAGCGGTGAGTCCGCCGGGAGAGGTGAGTGGAAATGCGAGCTGTGTCAATCTCCCTGCTCCAGGGGCAGTCCCGTTCCCGGATCCGTGCCGGGATGTGGCAGTGTGTGTGTCCCTCACTTGGTGCGGAGCTGCCGCCCTCTGCTGGTCGGCAGAAGCTGAGAGCTGCAGCCCTACAGCGGCCTCACACACTGGCACTGGCTGTACCGGCCGCTTCACACAGCCGTCTGCCTTTTACCTCTCCGTCACTGATCCCGTTTCCTTCTCCTTTCCACAGGGACAGACTTCAATCAACTCTGATGTTCCCTGCTCCCGAGGCACAAGGAACAGAGCAGCCGCTCCGTCTCTCACACACCAGGTACGTTACAGAGCACGGAGACACTGCAGACAGCAGCGACATTCAGTCGCACACTGAGCCCAAGGCCCAGACACACATTTCCAATACAACAGTTGAATGGCAGGAGTGAACATGGTCCCTTAAAGATCAACCAGATCATCTGTATGTGGAACCGTAGGATATGGGTGAGGTTCTGAACACATATTTTTCACCTGTATTGACAATGAAAAAGGACATGAATGGCAGGGAGCTCGGGACAGATGTCTTGAAGAGAGACCACGTGACAGTGGAGGAGGAGCTGGAGGTCTTAAAATGCACCAAGGTAGATATCGCCCTGAGGCCTGACCAAGTGTATCCTGGGACTTTGTGGGATGGTCAGGAAGACATTATATGGCCCCTTGTGGAGATACTTGTATCATCAATAGCCACGGGTGAGGGGCCGGAAGACTGGATGGTGGCTTATGTTGTGCTGTAATTTAAGAAGGGCTGCAAGGAAAAGCCTGGGAGCTACAGAGCGATGGGCCAGTTATTGGAGGGTGGTCTGAGAGCCGAGATCTACCTGCATTGGGAAAGACAGGAAACGATTATGGATGGTCAACCAGGCTCTGTCTGTGGCAATTGTGTCTCTCAAATTTGGTTGTTCTTTTTTTAAAGAGGCATCCAAGGAGATAGATGAGGGAAGTGCGGTAGACATTGTCTGCATGGACTTCAGCAAGGCATTTGACAAGGTCCTGCATGATTGGCTAGTCTGGGAGGTTGGATCACATGTGATCCAGGGTGAGCTGGTCAAATGGACACAATATTGGTTTAATAGCTCGAGACAGAGGGTAATTTTTCAGCCTGGAGGCCTGTGACCAGAGGTGCAGCACAAGGATCAGTGCTGGGTCTGCTGTTGTTTGTATCAGAATCATTTATATGAACGATTTGGTGGCCGTGTCAGTGAGTTTGCAGCTGATACTAAACTGGGTGGCATAGTGGACAGTGAAGAAATTGATATGATATTGGTTTATTATTGTCACTTGTACCGAGGTACAGTGAGAAGCTTGTCTAACAAACCGATCGTACAGGTCAATTCATTACACAGTGCAGTTACATTGAGTTAGTACAGAGTGCATTGAGGTAGTACAGGTAAAACCAATAACAGTATAGAATAAAGTGTCACCGCTGCAGAGAAAGTGCAGTGCAATAAGGTGCGAGGTCACAACAAGTTAGATCGTTAGGTCAATCTCTGATTACAAAGGGATCTTGATCAACTATGTCAGTGGGCCATGGAATGTTGGATCAATGTGAGATGTTGCATCTTGGTAAGACAAACCAGGGCAGGACTGACACATTAAGTTGTCGGGCCCTGGGAGTGTTGTAGAACGGAGAGACCTGGGGGTGTAGTTACCTCATTCTTCAAAGTGACAACACAAGTAGACAGGGTGGTGAAGAAGGCGTTTGACATGCTTGCCTTCATCGGTCAGGATATTGGGCACCAGAACTGGGACATTATGTTACAGCTGTACACGCCGTTGGGAAAGCTGCATTTAGAGCACTGTGTACAGTTCTGGGTGTCCTGCTGCCAGACACAGGTCTTTCAACTGGAGAGGGTGCAAAGGAGATTTGAGGATGTTATTGGGACTCGAAGGCCTGGGTAATGTCCTACTGGATAGTCTAAGAGTTTCTCACCCCTGAAGTGTATGTGACCCCAGAGAGATTTATAAAACCATGGCGGACATAGCTCAGATGAACAGCCAATGTCTTTTCCCCAGGGGAGGGGAGTCCAAATCTAGAGGCAATGGTTTGAAGTGAGAGAGGAAAGATTTAAAAGGGACCTGGGGGCAGGTTTATCATACAGAACGTGGCGCGTATATGGGACGAGCTGCCAGAAGAGGTGGTACAAGCAGGTACAGTTACAATATTTAAAAGGCATCTAGACAGTTCCATGGAGAGGAAAGGTTTACAGGGATATGGGCCAAATGCAGGCAAATGTGAACAGTTCAGGCAGGCCACTTGGTTGGCATGGATGACTTGTGCTGAGGGGCCTGTTTCTGTGCTGTATAACTCTGTGACTCTAAGGCTGCTGGTGTTGCAGAGCTGGGGGGCAGTTTCAGCAGTGAGAAGGTTGCAGAGAGGGTTTGGGGTGTAGACAGGATAAGTGAATGGGTGAGGACGGGGCAGATGGAACAGAATGTGGGGAAATGTGAGCTCATCCACTCCCAGAGGAAACACGGAAAAGGAGAGAACTTTTTCCATGGGGACAGAGTGAAATGTTCAGAGGGACCTGGGTGTCCTTGTAAACAAACCACTGGCAGTGACCATGCAGGAACAGCAGGTCATTAGGGAGGCCGACAGTATTTTGTCCTGTGATGCAGGAGGATTGGAGAGCAGGAGTAGAGATGTCTCACTGGGATTATATGGGGCCCTGGTGAGAGCGCACCTTGAACATTGTGTCCAGGTCTGGTCTCACTACCTCAGGAAGGATCTATCTGCGATAGAGACAGTGCAGTGAATGTTCCCCACACTGACTGGACTGGTTGCAGGGAGGGCAGGTCCCCTGTGTGAGAGGACAGTGAGTGGGCTGGGCCTGTATTCTCTGGGGTTGAGGGGAAGAAGGGGAGATCCAATGGAGACTTGCAGAATTGTTGGAGGGTGTGACAGACCGCATACAGGGAGGGTGTTTCTGCTGTCTGAGGGGTCTGTAGTGAAGGGTCACAGTCTCAGAATGAGGGGTTGGAGCTTCGAGGACAAAGTCCAGAAGCTGCTTCCTTCATCAGAGGAAGGTTCACCTTGATATTCCTGACCTGTGGACTGTGGAGACCCAGGTTCAGTATATGCTGGGCTGAGACTGATAGTTTCTGGGAGATATTTAGTCATCCAGGGAGTCGCTGTACCTGTGGGTAGTGCAGGAGGGTGGTGCTGAGGTCAAAGACCAGCCGTGACCTCATTGACCGGTGGAGCACACACGAGGGGCTGGATGGGAACATGTGGAACAGGAGCAGGACGAGTGGGAGAGAGGGACGGATCAGAGGGAGGAAACATTGTTCAGCACCTTTACACACAAAGACTTCAGCGGCCCTGATAATCACGTCCCGGGCTGTTCAGAGCAGCGTGGGTGGAAATGGAGACCCTGCCCATCATTTCCCATCCCTTTTCTGGCTACAGGTGGGGTGCCGGAGGACTGGAAGGCTGCTGACGTGGTATCTGTGGCTACAGAGGGAGACAGGGACAGACTGAGTTATTACAGGCCGGTCACCGTCACAGCAGTGCTGGGTAATTACTGGGGGGGATTCTGAGGGACGGCAGGAATCACCACTGAGAGCGGCTTCAGGATTGGATTATTGGATTTGGAGTGGGTTTGCCCATGGGAGAGAGAGGGTGGTGGTTGATGGGACTTATTCTGGTGGGAGGTCCGTGACTTGGCTGGAAATGTGGATGGGTCGGTTAGTAAGTTTGCAGACAATACAAAGATTGGTGGCATTGTGGACAGTGTTGAGGATTGCCGAAGGATACAGTGGGATATGGTTCATTTGCCGATATCAGCAGATGAATTTTAATGCAGCCAAATGTGAGGTATTGCACTTTGGGAGATAACATCTACAGGGACAGTACGTAGTTAATGGCAGGACCCTTAACAGTATTGATGTAGAGAGGGAACTTGGGGTCCAAGTCCATCGCTCCATGAGAGTGGCTGCACAGATTGATTGGATGGTAAAGAAGGTGTACAGCATGCCTGCCTTTATTAGTCAAGGCACTGAGTTCAAGAGTTAGGAGGATATGTTGCAGCTTTACAAAACTTTATTTTTAAGCTTTGCTTTCAGTTCTGCTCACCCCAAAGAGAAAACATAGAAAACATAGAAAACCTATGCACAATTCAGGCCCTTCAGCACACAAAGCTGTGCCGAACATGTCCCTACCTTAGAAATTTTGCAGGCTTTTCCATAGCCCTCTATTTTTCTAAGCTCCATGTACCTATCCAAAAGTCTCTTAAAAGACCCTATTGTATCTGCTTCCACAAACTTTGCCGGCAGCCCATTCCACGCACTCACCACTCTGAGTAAAACACTTACCCCTAACATCTCCTCTATACCTACTCTCCAGCACCTTAAACTTATGTCCTCTTGTGGCCACCATTTCAGCCTTGGGGAAAAGCCTCTGACTATCTACCCGATCAATGCCTCTTATCTGATATACCTCTATCAGGTCCCCCCTCATCCTACGTTGCTCCAAGGAGAAAAGGCCGAGTGGCCTCAGCCTGCTTTCTTAAGGTATGCTCCGCATTCCAGGAAGCATCCTTGTAAATCTCCTCTGCACCCTCTCTATGGCTTCCACATTCTTCCTGTAGTGAGGCGACCAGAATTGAGAACAATACTCCAAGTGGGGTCTGACCAGGGACCTATATCGCTGCAACAATACCTCTCGGCTCCTAAATTCAATTCCCCGTTTGATGGACAATACACCAAATGCCTTCTTAACCACATAGTCAACCTGCGCAGCCACTTTGAGCGTCCTATGGACTCGGACCCCAAGATCCCTCTGATCCTCCACACTGCCAAGAGTCCTACCATTAATACTATATTCCGCCAACATATTTGACCTATCAAAATGAACCACTTCACACTTATCTGGGTTGAACTGCATCTGCCACTTCTCAACCCAACTCTGCATCCTATCTATGTCCCTCTGGAACCTCTGACAGCCCTCCAAACTATCCATAACATCCCCAACCTTCGTGTCATCCGGAAACTTACTAACCCACCCCTCCACTTCCTCAGCCAGGTCATTTATAAAAATCACAAAGAGGAAGGGTCCCAAAACAGATCCCTGATGTCCACCACTGGTTATCGACCTCCACTCAGAATATGACCCTTCAACAACCACTCTTTGCCTTCTGTGGGCCAGCGAGTTCTGGATCCACACTGCAATGTCCCCTTGGATCCCATGTCTCCTCACCTTCTCCATAAGCCTTCTATGGGGTACCTTATCGAACGCCTTGCTGAAATCCATATGCACTACATCTATTGCTCTCCCTTCATCGATGTGCTTAGTCACATCCTCAAAAAATTCAATCAGGCTCGTAAGGCAGGACCTGCCCTTGACAAAGCCATGTTGACTATTCCTAATCATATTATACCTCTCCAAATGTTCAAATGTTGCACTTGGAGAAAACAATTTTCAGGCCACACTTGGAGTATTGAGTGCAGTTCTGGTCACACTATTGCAGGAAGGATGTGGAGGCTTTGTGCAGGGTTCAGAAGAGGTTTACCAGGATACTGCCTGGATTGGAGGGTATTAGCACTAAGGAGAGTTTGGACAAACTTGGATTGTTTTCTCTGGAGTGTTGGAGATTGAGGGGAGACCTGACAGAAGTTTATAAAATTATAACAGGAGAACTGGGGGAGATAGTTAGGGTCTTTTTCCCTGTAAAAATGTCGAACTCTGGAGGCCATGGCTTAATGGTGAGTGGCAGGAAGTTTAAAGGGGATGTGTGCACTAATTAATTTTCCACAGGTGGTATGTGCCTGGAACACACTGCCAGGGTGGTAGTGGAAGCAGACCTGAGAGTGGCATTCAGTGGGTAAGACAGGCACATCCATGTGCAGGGATTGGAGGGATAAGGATCCTGCGCAGGTGAAGGGATTAGTTTAATTTGGCATCACTGTCAGCACAGACACTGTGGGCTGGAGTTCCTGTTTTAAATTATATTTTTTTTACTTTTATTTACAGCATGGTAACAGGCCCTAACGGCCCAACGAGTCTGCGCTGCACATTTTAAACCCAATTAACCTACCCGTACGTCTTTGCAATGTGGGAGGAAACCGGAGCACCCGGAGGAAACCCATGCAGACACGGGAGAACATACAAACGCCTTACAGACGGCGACGGGAATCAAACCCCAATCGCTGGCGCTGTAATAGCGTCGCAGTAACCACTACGCTACCGTGCCGCCCTGTGCTGTACTGTTGTGTATTATGTAGAGTGTACATGATGTGGTCCACATGGATGTCAGCAAGCTGTTGGACAAATCCCACAAGGAAGGTCGATCCCATGGGATCCAGGGTAAAGTGACAAGTTAGATGCCAGACTGTGTGAGTGACAGGAAGTGAGGGGAACAGTTGACAAGGGCTTCTGTGCCTGAAGGCTGCCTGCAGTGGGACTCCCTGGGGACCAGGACCTGGGCCCATGCATTTGATGGGAAAGGACGACTCTGCTGTCGGTGTGAGGAGCTGATGGAGGAGTTTGCAGATGTTACAATAATTGGCCATGTGGCTGACAGTGAGGAGGGAAGCTGAAGGCTGCAGGGAGATATCAGTGGGCTGGGCAGATGGACAGACAGGGGGTAAATGGAATTTAATCTGGGGAAGTGAGGTGATGCAGGTGGGGAGCCAAAATGGCCAGGGGACACACAGTACATGGTGGGATGTGGAGAAGTGTGGAGGGTTAGAGGGACCCTAGGAAGCATGTGGACAGGTCCCTGAAGGTGAGGAGGTGTAGGATTAATAAACGATAACTGTATTCATATCTTAAGACGGATGAGAATTATGGCTGCTCGAAATACTGATTTAAAAAGTGTCCTTCAGGCCAGAACAGCCACACCACTGCTTACCTGGGCTGGGTGCTGTGTGGTAATTGCTGTGTCTGGAACTTAATTGGATTCCCATTATGATTGACTATGGAGATGATGGTCAATCTTAACGGGAAATGGGAAGGCTGTCTCAAACAATGAAGGTGATACCTACCTTTGTCTCACCCGATTGCAAAATGATTAGCTGAACCTGTGGTATGAGGCTGCTCTTTGTCCATCTGCAGTAGCCCTTTGTCCGTTTCCTGCTCAACCAAGAACTCCGGCACCTGACTCATTAAAGTGTGCGTGACAATACCTGTATAAATCTCTGTCTACCCCTTTGTACTGAGAGAACTTGGGAAGCGACTCTTAGTGAGTGCTGAAGAGAATTGTCCTAGCGGTGCACTGCTAATAAAGGTATTTGTTCGAATCGACCTCGTGGCACTGTGTTATTTACAGCGGACAGATAGGGAAATTGATTTCGGGACGACAAAGGTAGGAGGACAAGTGGGTCGCTGGGTTAAGGAGGCAGATGGAAGACTTGCCTTTGTTGGCTGAAGGCACAGAATTGCAGAGCAGGGAGCTCTGCTGGAGCTGTAGAAACGCAAGTTGGGCCACAGCTGGAGCGCTGCGTCCAGTCCTGGTCACCAGCCCACAGGGACACACTGACATCCGAATTAGGAGCAGGAGTCCCCACTCAGCCCCTCCCACCTGCTCTGTCATTTAATGCATTCACGGCTGGTCTCAGTTTAACATCAAACTCCAGGCTCCTGTCTGCCCACAGTAACATCTCACCCCCTTCCTTATAACGTATCTCAATAAAAGGTTCAAACACTCTGCTCCCAACACCCTTTGGGGAAAAGAATTCCAAAGATTCAACAATCTCTGAGGCAAAAAAAAGATAATTGCAAAATAAAACATCTTTAAAAATATCGTAAATAAGCTTTGGCTCAAATGAGAGATGACTTATCATTAAACAGCGGTCCCTGGTTCAAGATTCTCCCATACTATGAACATTCCTCCACCGCCGTGGCCTGTCAGGACCCCTCAGGACCTCTTCCTGGTTTAATCAAGTCCCCTCTCCCTCTTCTAAACTGCAGCAGATACAAGCCCAGACTGTCCAACCTTTCCTCATCAGACAACAGGCCCAGTGCCAGTGTTGGTCCAGTAAACCTTCTCTGAACTGCTTCCAATACATTAACACCCTTCACTAAATCCAGAGCCCATTACTGTACAGGTGTTCCAGATGTGGCCTCACTACTGCCCCACATGTGAAGCACAACCTCCTCACATTTGTATTCAATTCCCCCATCAATAACAGACAACATTCTGTTAGTTTTCCTCATGATTTGCTGCAAATGCAACAAACCTGCGAACAGGCCTTTGGCCCGCGATGCCTATGTCTCCATAATTCCAGATTAGACGGCACATCTGCCTGACCATGGTCTCCATCTCTCCTCCCTCTCTCAGCTCATGTACCTGTCCAAATGCCTCTTCAGTGTTGCATTTGTATCACTTCCACCGCCTCCACTGGCAGCATATTCCCGGCACTGACTCCACACTATGTAAAATAAAATTTGCTTCATTCATCTCCTTTAAATGTTCACCCTCTCACCTTAAACCGATGCCCAGTAGCATCAGATATTTCCACCCTGGCAAAAAGACCCTGACCATCTCCCCATTCTGTGCCTCTCATAATCCTATGTACTTCTCTCAGATCTTCCCTCATCCTCCAGAGAAAATAATCCAAGTTTGTCCAAGCTTTCCTGACAGCTAATACTCTTGAATGCAGGCAGTACATTGGTGAACCACTTCTGCACCATTTCCATAGCCTCCACATCCTTCCTGTATCCTGGCAACAAGGACTGCACCCAGTTCTCCAGATGTGGCCCAACCAAAGTTTTCTACAGCTGCAACATCACTTCCCAAGTATTATAATCAGTACCCTGAGCTGTACCCTACAACGGCTGTACCAGCCTGTCTCCATGTAATACCACTTTCAGGGAGGTATGGACTTGCAGCCAAAGATGCCTCAGTACATTAATGCTCTTCTCTAGTACCCTGCTATTTACTGTATACATCAACGTTTGACCTCCCAAAGGACAACATCTCATTCCTGTTAGGTTTAAATTCCAACCTCTTCTCTGCCCATATTTCCAAAGGGTCTTTATCCTGCTCCGTCCTTTGACAACTTTCATTGCCATCCACAACTGCACAAACAATTGTCATCAGCTAGTGAATCAGCCCATGTGCATTGTCATCTGATCAAACAGAGGTCCCATCACCAATACCTGTGGATGACACATCCACAGTCAGAAGAGACTGAGTTCCTTGAGCCCAAATGTTGCAACACAGCACAGACCAGTTCAAAACTTCCACACGGGGTCTTGAGGAAAGTCACATTATTTCTCCGAAGAAGAGTGTTGCGTTGAATATCTGCAGATGCACAGTTCCAAAGTGTGTTCAGTGCAGTGTCACGAACCAGCAACAAAAGAAACACACTGAGCATGATTCAGTGTTAAAAACTATTTTATTAATCACTACTTATGATAATACGTAAAATAAAAGTAAAAATGTTAGTATGTTAGAATTCAAAAATGTTAAACCTTGAACGTTAACCCCAAAACTAAACTCTTCGTGCGTGTGTGTGTGGCAAAGTCCAAAACTCCCAGTTCCGGAATGGTTCTTAAAGTTCAGTTCCGCAAGCCATAAGGTGAAACATGAGCAAGGGCTTCTTCAACAACCACCGTTGTCTGAAGATCAGACATAGACGTAGAGAAACATAGAGAGAGTAAATACGAAATCCAAATGTTCCACGATGGAATCCAAATGACACTTCAGTGTTTACTCGGTAGTGACTTCCTCACCCCGAAAAGCATCCAAATCGTGGTCGTCCACACACACAAATACCTGTTTCCTTCTACAGGTCAGCAACAAAGTGAACTCCACCGGATTACTTCCATATATGGATTTCAGTGGCAGATACAGTTATTGTTTGTCATCCATCGATAGAGAAAACAGGCAGGCTGGTGTCTCTCTCCCTTCTCCCTTTCTCTCCTTCTTCTTCTAACTTCTTCAACAACGTCATTACGTCCTTTATCTTCTATTGACGTAAGCACACCCCACACACACATACACAGACACTCTCTATCTTAAAGGGACTTTCACTGAGTCCGTAACAGCAGCCAGAAGCATTGATACTGACGGAATAATATATAGTTTTTTTCTTAGGGTATTCAAAGAACAAATAGATTTAATCAGATTATTCATTTGTGAGGAAGAAAACCTGAATACACCTTTCATTCCTGCACTCTATGAGGAACTGACAGGTACACACTCTCATTGCATCCGAGATTGCCATTTAAGAATGAAACCCACACTCTCACACTGTACCTGAGACTGACAGGTACAGAATTAACCCCACACTCTCACACTGTACCACAGTAATTCAGGTACAGAATATACCCCACACGCTCACACTGTACCTGAGACTGACAGGTAGAGGATGGAACCCACACACTCAGACTGTACCAGAGACTGACAGGTACAGAATGAACCCCAAACTCTCACACTGTACCAGCATCGGACAGGTACAGTATGAACCCCACACTCTCACACTGTCCCAGAGACTGACAGGTACAGAATGAACTTCACTCTCTCACACTGTACCAGAGGCTGACAGCTACAGTACGAACCCCACACTCTCACACTGTACCAGCGTCTGACCGGTACAGAATGAACCTCACACTATATAAGTGACTGGCTGGTACAGAATTTTGTGACCAGTCTGGTTTGTGGAATCTCTTGAAGATATTGCTGAAAACCTCACCACCCCTCCTTGTTAGCACCTCAGCGAATTCACCCATTACCTGACCCAGGTTAATCTCTGCCTTTCTGAATGGAGTTAACAGTGTCCTTTGGAATCGATTTCGAAAATTTCCCCACAACTGAAGTTACACTGAGAGACCTCTAATTTCTTGGGTGTGGTCATTCCTCACATTTGAATGGACAACCACCAGCTCCCATCGGGCAGGAGGTACAGACGCCTGAAGTCCCACACCACCAGGTTTAAGAACAGCAGCTTCCTATGAACCATTCAGTTCTTGAACCAACTTACACAATCCTGATCACTATCACTATCTCAGTACGGCAGCACTATGGCCACTTTACACCACAGTGGTCTTTGCTTCATTTTGTTCTGTTTGTATAATTTCTTGTGTAATTGTGGACAATATTTACTTGACGTTTTTCTTGTGAATGTCGTGTCTGTGATGCTGCTGCAGTTAAGCTTTTCATTACACCTGTGCACACATGGACTTGTGCAGATGACAGTAAACTCGACTCTGACCTGCAAATTTACACAGAAACGTGCCTCACGGAACATCTCTCAGCTTCGGTCCCTGCAGCCCTTGTTCATGAAATAAACATGTTCGGGTTTGCTTTTTACATTTTCCCTTTCAATTTCCCCCCAATACCCTCCCTCTGTCCTCCGCCCTTGCTGGCGCATTAACCGGCAGCAACAACTGCCCCAGACCGGCGCCAGTTCCCAGTCCGCAGTGTTACCCGGACCCAACACTGGGCAGTGGGGCGGCTTCTGATTGGTGGAGAGCGGCATTGTGATTTGTTCCCGCAGATATCCAATCAAAAGATCTGTCTGTGGGTGATTAGTCTCTCTAAACAGCCAATGGAAACTCCTGGTTCCCCATCCCTCATTAGCATAGGGCGGGGAGGCTGCCTATTTAATCCGCGCTCCGAGCTGGTTCCGCTTATTTCTGGCTCTGAAACCGACTGAAGAAACAGCCGAGCCGCAGAAATCCGCTCCTAAGAAAGTCACCAAGAAAGCCTTGCCCAAACCTGCGGGCAAGAACCGCAAGAGGGCGAGGAAGGAGAGTTACTCCATCTACATCTACAAAGTGATGAAGCAGGTTAATCCCGACACCGGCATCTCCTCCAAGGTCAATTGCATCATGAACTCGTTCGGCAGCGATATTTTCGAGCGCATCGCGGGCGAGGCTTCCCGCCTGGCCCATTACAACAAGCGGTCGACCATCACCTCCCAGGAGATCCAGACGGCCGTGCACCTACTGCTGCCCGGGGAGCTGGCCAAGCACGCCGTGTCGGAAGGGACCAAGGCGGTGACCAAGTACACCAGCTCCAAGTGAAGCTCCACAAATTGCTGACAGACCAAACCAAAAACCCAACGGCTATTTTAAGAGTCACCCACAGTTTCCATGAAAGTTATACAAATATTTAGACACTAAATTACAACAGAATTATTCTGGCAATTTCTTCTTTGGGAGCTAATTCTAATTGTCTTCGTGTTAATCAGAATTTCAGGTTGTGCTGTGCCGTATAATTCCGGAGTCTCAGTTAAATTCCATCCCACCCCACTGCAGTAATGCAGAACCTTTACCAACTTCTTTCCCGTAGGTTGTTGGTCGTTGATTGTATGAAGAGCGGACAATTGCCGTTGTTAATGGTTTAATTCTCACGGGGAATGCGGTTTATTAACTTCTGTCCCATTCGCTGTCACTGCTCTGCATCCTATTTCTATTCGAGACCACAATAGGTTCTTGCACAGAACAACTTCTTAAACTCCAGGCTCGACTCCGCCGCAGTTTGTAAGAAGAGACCCGTCCAAACCCCGATACTGCTCACAGAGTGACCGGCCGCTCACAGAAGCTGATAATCGATCAGTTACAAGTTGAAAGAAATCAGAGAATTAAATTCCCAGAAACTCTCGGAATATCATTTAGAATTACAGTGTCATGTAAACGTGCTGGGTCTCAGTGACGGGAGAAGATATGGAGACAGGTTCCACATATACACTTTTATAATTTGATTTTAGATTGTCGTTGAACAAAGGAGTTTTTGGCGGGCTTTTCAAATTTCAATTTATTTTGGCCAATTGACAGTTATTTTCCGCGCTTCTCCAGCTGCCCTCTGTTCATTGGTGAATACGACCGCTCTCTGATTGGGTTATTCCTTCCACCAGTAATATTAGGCGCTGTTCCACCAATCAGAAGCGCCCCACTGCATTCCCCCAGCAGGTACAAGCAGGACAAGTGCGGGAGGATTCCCTCATTCTCTGGGATACACTTGCTGAGATTGTGGAAATGTCTGGACAAAGCTCTGTCCAAGGCCAAGTCTCGCTCGTCCCGGGCCGGACTGCAGTTCCCTGTGGGCCGTGTTCACAGGCTCCTGAGGAAGGGCAACTATGCTGAGCGGGTGGGTGCCGGAGCTCCTGTCTATCTGGCTGCTGTGCTCGAGCATCTGACGGCTGAAATCCTGGACCTGGCCGGCAACGCGGCCCGGGTCAACAATAAGTACCCTTATCATCCCCAGCCACCTGCAGCTGGCCGTCCGCAACGACGAGGAGCTCAACAAGCTGCTGGGAGGGGTGACCATCGCTCAGGGCGGGGTGCTGCCCAATATCCAGGCCGTGCTGTTGCCCAAGAAAACCGGCGGCGCCAGCAAGTGAAGAGACAGAAAGTGAACACGGTGACCCAAAGGCTCTTTTCAGAGCCACTCACGGTGTCCGTGTAAGGGCTGATCAGCTGGTGGGATGAGTGTGGGGAAGGGAGCTGTGTGTGAAATTATAAACGGCACTCTAGAGTTAATGGGTGACATACAATCTATTTAAGTTCTGTGTATCGTGTGCAGAGCAAATTGAGAAAAAATAGCATTTAAATGTATTTTACTGTAACCAACTCCAGTCGCGATACCGGACATGAGAACGGGGCCCAGACTAGCTGAACAGCAGTGACTCCCGGCACCGTTTCCAGTGAGGCTCCGCAGCCCCGCAGGGTGTCGTCGCCGCTGACGGTAGCAGGACAATGAACGGGAGGGGCGGCTCTTTCTTCTGCCGGGATGGTGGTCGGTGAAAGAGCCGTTTGTTGTCCTTGGTACCGAGGCCCTTGCTGTCTGTGACACAGGTGAATGGTTTGGAAGTCGATGAAGGAACCGCAATCAGTAAGTTTGCAGATGATGTGAATATTCGTGGTGTTATTGATGGTGTGGAGGGTAGTCTGAAGCCACAGGTCAATGTGTTGGTGAGATGGGCAGAGATATGGCAGGTAGAGTTTAATCCTGATAAATGTGCTGGGCTACATGTTGGGAGGGCACGATTACACATCGTGTAATCCGAGGGAGTGTTGTGGAACAGGCACCTTGGTGTACACGTTCTATGATGCTTGAGACAAAGAGATAGCGTGGTTAAGAAGCCACATGGGATTTTGGCCTTCATTGGTCGGGGCACTGAATTTAAGAGCAGCGAGGTTATGCGCCGGCGTCATCTCCACAGAAAGTAAAACGAACCCAGCGCCAGGTGAAATTTCTGGGCCCCTTCTTGTGCTACTGAGCGGTGTCTCACTCCCGAACGTATTGCACCCATCATTGCCACCCCACCGCCCACTACTTCATAGGGTAGTGCGCCTTCTTAGGGTTAGTAAATATCTGCAGGCAGTGGCTACCTAACGTGGCGTTCCTTACTAAGCACCTCACACCCTTGGCCTCAAGCCAGTCTGTGGGACCCTTTGAACTTATGAAAGAACAAAGGGGAGGCCTTTGATAGCCTCAAACAGGCCCTTGCCAGCGCCCCGGCCCTGGGACGCCCTTTGTATGATCGCCCATTTCAGGTCTTTGTGAATGTCCTAGAGGACTGCGCTACAGCCATCCTTACTCATTTCCATGGGGATAGGAAAAGACCGGTGGCATACTACTCCACTCGGCTGGACCCAGTTGCGAGGGGACCCACCGTGCTCACAAATGCTTCCAGCCATTTATTCCCTAGTAACAGCAGCCTCCAATATAACCCTGCATTTATTTTATTCCTCCCATACCGTAACGGCACTCTTAACCTCTCACCAGACGCAACACCTTACCCAGGGCCGCTTAAACAAAAATGAGGTAGCACTCCTGAATAACCCACTCCTCACTTTTGTCTACTGTACGACTGTTAATCCTGCCACCTTCCTGGAGGCCCCAGCTGAGGATCTTGCGGACCGACCTCATGACTGTCTAATGCGTAACCACTTTTTAACTGCACCCTGTCCAAACCTTTCAGATAAGGCCATCCAGTCAGCCGACTTAAACCTGTACGTCGACGGTAGTTCCTACGTTTCTGAACAGGGTACCTGCCTTTGTGGCTATGCCGTGGGAAACGACATAGTGGAAAGAGTATGGAATCTGAATCTCTGCAGCCCCCAGTCTCTGCCCAAAAAGCAGAACTCTTTGCCCTGACCCGAGCTTGCATTTTAGCCAAGGACAAAGTAGCTAATGTCTTCACTGACTCCCGCTATGCTTTTGGAGTTGCCCATGATTTTCGCCAACTCTGGGCACACAGGGGATTTCTGACCTCTACAGGTAGCCCCATACAGAATGCGGTTTATGTAAAGAACCTCCTCCAAGCCATCCTCCTCCCAAACAAATTGGCCATCATTAGATGCTCCTCTCACATTTCAGATGCCTCCCCAGTAACCCAGGGCAATAACAGGGCAGATACAGAAGCGAAATTGGCAGCACGCCAGGGTCTAAAATCATTTCCACTGTGTAAAAACAAGCAGTTGTTTGCAAGCTAAAGATAGCAACGCCGGGCACCCCAGATATGGTCACTGTGCAGCACTTACAGGGGGACGCCCCTGACTTAGAAAAACAAATGTGGAAGGCGCACGGCCTCTGGGTTACTTCAGTCGGTCAAGTATGTATACCTGATTCTTTGTTATCAATGTTTATTGATTGCCTACATTCTGACACCCACTTTGGCAAGGAGGGAATGAGTAACATTTCATTACGTTCCTGGTGGCACCCCAGATTGGAGGAAGCAGCACAAGGCAAACTACGGTCGTGTTTGATATGCCAACAAACCAACACTGGGAAAGGGGTGAAGTGCACCCCAGGCAAAACCCCCTTGCCAGGTGGTCCTTTTGAATGCATACAACTCGACCTTATTGAATTAGTGCGTGTACATTGTTACAAGTACTGTCTTATTATTGTTGATGCATTTAGTAGATGGATTGAAGTTTTTCCAACCGCCAACAATAAGGCCTCAACTGTGGTAAAGTTATTGCTTACAGAGGTTTGGGGTACCCCGACCGATAAGTTCTGCAATGGCCCCCACTTCACAGGGAAGATAAATAAGGAATTGTGCGAGTCACTGCATATCGAACAGCAGTTCCACTGCACCTACCACCCTCAGTCAGCAGGTGTAGTAGAGAGAGCTAACAGCACCCTTAAGAATAAACTAACCAAATTAGTGTCAGAGACAGGTCTAAACTGGCTGAAGGTTCTTCCCTTAGCATTATACCATATGAGAATCACCCCCCCCCCCACTCGGATAAAGGGGTATCGGCTGCTGAAATCGTCTATGGGTGTCCGGGAAGAACCCCATGGGACGCTGCCACCCAACCCCCCACACAAGTTGACCTTAATATCATGGGGGATGAACTACAAAGGTATTTCAGACAACTTACATCCTCTTTAAAGTTTCTTCATTCGCAGGTGGAGAGTGCCTTTAAACCATCTGAAGGGCAGAACACGGAATTGCCTGACCTGGAAATCGGAGACTCGGTACTGATACGGGATTGGGAGCACCCTAAACTGGGACCTCGGTGGAAAGGCCCCTACCAGATACTACTCCAAACACTGACAGCTCTGAAAGTAAAAGGCCAGGAACACTGGATTCATCTGAGTGACTGTAAACGATGGCCACTGGAGGAAAGATAATACTTCTTAAATTCGGAATCCTTACCATTACCAGTACTCTTGTGTGGGCGTTAGAGGATAATTTGTTTTACAAAATACATATGCAGCTATATGGGAATCACACCGTTTGTTACCTCTTGGCAGAGTCAGTGGAAGGCCTTTTTGTAGCCAGACCAAGCTGGAGCCCCAGGGCCCTCTTGAAGTATGAATTTTCAAAAACAAAGTGTGCTGGGCAGACGAGAACTTACAGGAGGGTGCTGCCGGGTAAATGCTTGCAAGGAAGAGTAACAGGACCTAGTAGTACAACCCACTACCAGTCCTTCTCCCACTGCTTCACCGGCAAAGGGTGGGTTTGTGGGCTAGCGATTGTACAGCACACGATAGCATGTGCCACCACTACCAGTACAGAGGGGAACTGTGGGTTTAAGGGGGGATGATTTAGCTGTCAGTGCGCTGCCACTTGGTGTGTTACGTCACTTTCAGGAGAGCGATGGGTTTGTGGAGAAGGGAACGGGACCCACATGAGATTGTCTAATGTCTCTTTAGAATGGCTAACCAGGGAGAATTACCTGAGGAAGCATTGGAGAAATGTTGCTGGGATCTCTTGGTATTCTCAAATGCCCAGTCCACAGCAATTGGGTAATGTAACCTGCTACCGGGCTAAAGAAGGGTATGTGTTCCTCTTTAATGGCACTTACACCACAGCCACCCCGGTTTGCAATGGGAACGATCGAGCTAGTCACGGTCCCCTGCCCCCAGAAGGCTCATGTCCGACTAAGACGTGGTACGGTCAGTTAGTGAGGACTATGTCATTGGGATCTCCCTTAACATCGTTAGGCTATGGATTCCTGAGTACTCTCTCTCTGGAGGCTTCGGCAGGAACTATAGCCTCAAAAAATCCGGAACTACCTTATTTGTGGACTAGCTGCACTGGGTAACAGTACTATGGAGGGCCTGAAGGCAGTGAACCGGGAACTGGCAGAACTTCAACTTTATGCCCAGCAGACCCGGTATGCTGTGGACTACCAGTTGGCTCTGCAAGGAGGAGTATGTGCCATTGTTGAGGACAAATGTATCACCAACATGAGAGATGTGTATTACATCTCCCATGCCATTCAGGGCATTCATAAGCAAGTAGATAGCTTTAGGCAGGGATTCACAGGACGGACAAGTTGGTCGGGGTGGCTACTAGGAGGGTTGTGGGCATCATACCTGCTGCATGGAGCTGTGGGACTAATTGTGATTATAATAGTATGCTGTGTGGTGCTGAAATCAGCCGTGCCATTTTCCGGTTCGTCTGGGGATCCAGGATGGAGCGGGTCCGACGGGTCACCATGCACAAGTCCCTGGACAATGGGGATAAAGGTGTCCCCAATGTCGCCCTTATGCTGATGACCACCTTCGTCTGTGGCTGCATCAGGCTCTGCGTGGAACACAATTACGTGGGCAGCAAGTGTCACTACGTACCAAGGTTCTACCTGTCCTGGCTGTTGTGAAGGATGGGCCTGGCCCCGTGGCCACACGGCATCCTAGTCAGCTGGACGTTGCCATCAGAGTATGTGGTCGAACCTCCTACGGGTAGGCTCGAACTGCTGTGGTGGGAACTTGGTGTGTCGCTGAATGTTTGTCGTCTGGCAGTGCGGACAAGTCCTGGCCCACTCACTGACCTGTTTGCGCAGGCCATGCCAGACAAACTTGCTGGCGACCAGTCGGGCAGTAGATCTGACGGACGGGTGCGCCAACCCATGTACCGAGTCAAAAACGCGTCTTCGCCAGGCTGCAGGGACTATAGGGCGGGGCTGACCAGTCGCAACGTCGCAAAGTAGGGTCAGCTGACCTGTACCAACCAAGAAAGCTCGGATCTGCAGTCCCGAAACTGCGGTTATGTAGCTGGGCAGTTCGTCGTCGGCTTGCTGTGCGTCAGCTAGGGCCGTGTAGTCGACACCCAAGTATAGGTTGTGGATGGTTGGTCTGGAAAGTGCATCAGCAACGACATTATCCTTTCCGGAGACATGTTGGATGTCAGTTGTGAATTCGGAAATGTAGGATAAATGTATCTGCTGACGAGCTGACCAGGGATCGGAGACTTTGGAGAAGACAAAGGACAGAGGCTTATGATCGGTGAAAGCGGTGAAAGGCCTGCCTTCTCGAAAGTATCGGAAATGCCGGACCGCCAGATACAGTGTTAGAAGTTCCCGATCAAAAGCGCTGTACTTCAGTTCGGGCGGTCTAAGGTGCTTGCTGAAAAATGCCAAGGGTTGCCAGCGGTCTTCGAGTAGCTGTTCAAGTACCCCACCCACCGCGGTGTTGGACGCGTCTACCGCGAGGGTAGTCGGGACGTCAGTCCTGGGGTGTACAAGCATGGTGGCGTCTGCCAGGGCGTCTTTGGCCTTAACGAAAGCAGCCGCAGCCTCGTCAGTCCAGGTGATGTCCTTGCCCTTACCAGCCAGCAGCGAGAACAGAGGGCGCATGATACGGGCTGCTGCAGAGATGAACCGATGGTAAAAATTGACCATCCCAAGGAATTCCTGTAGGCCTTTGACTGTGTCGGGGCGGGTAAAATGGCGGATGGCGTCCACCTTGGCGGGTAGCGGTGTTGCCCCGTCGCTGGTGATTTTGTGGCTGAGGAAATCGATAGACTCAAGTCCGAATTGGCACTTGGACGGGTTGATTGTGAGGCCGAAAACGCGGAGGCGGGAATACAGCTGGCAGAGGAGGGAAAGGTGTTCCTGGGAGTTACGGCTGGCGATCAGTATGTCGTCTAAGTAAATGAACACGAAGTCCAGGTCTCGGCCTACCGCGTCCATCAGCCGCTGGAAGGTCTGCGCGGCGTTCTTAAGGCCGAACGGCATCCGAAGGAATTCGAACAGTCCGAATGGGGTGATAATCGCAGTGTTGGGGACGTCATCCGGATGGACCGGGATTTGGTGGTATCCCCTAACGAGGTCCACTTTGGAAAAGATGCGGGCCCCGTGTAAGTTCGCTGCGAAGTCCTGGATGTGAGGGATGGGATAGCGGTCCGGGGTGGTGGTGTCATTCAGCCTGCGGTAGTCGCCGCAGGGCCTCCACCCTCCGGTGGCTTTGGGGACCATGCGCAGGGGGGAGGCCCAGGGGCTGTCTGACCTGCGAACAATCCCCAGCTCCACCATGTGACTGAACTCTTCCTTTGCCAGACGGAGTTTGTCTGGAGGTAATTGTCGTGCTCGGGCATGAAGGGGTGGCCCTGTAGTAATGATGTGGTGTCCTACCCCGTGTTTGGGCCTAGAATTTGTAAACGAAGGTGCCAAAATCGATGGGAATTCGGCTAGGAGCTTGGCGAAATCGTCGCCAGAAAGGGAAATGGAGTCCAGGCGCGGGGCTGGTGGGCTGATTTCTCCCAGGGGATAGGTCTGGAGAGTGCTATAGTGGACGAACCGCTTCCTTCTCAGGTGGACTAACAGGTTGTGGGCCCGAAGGAAATCGGCTCCTCGGAGTGGTCGGGCGACGGTGGCAAGTGTAAAGGTCCAGGTAAAACGGCTGCCGCCAAATTGTAATTGAAGTGTACGGGTGCCGAAAGACCGTAGCGTTGTACCGTTGGCGGCATTGAGTAGAGGACCTGGTGGCCTGTCACGAGTGTCGCGGCCGGTCGGGGGCAAAATACTGACCTCCGCTCCAGTATCAACGAGGAAACGCCGTCCAGATTTCTTGTCCTGAACGAAGAGGAGGCTCTGTCGGCGGCCAGCCGCCGTAGCCATCAGCGGCGGCTGGCCCTGGCGTTTCCCTGAAACATGTAGGGTGGGCGGCATCGACGGGCCTCCACACCCCACCTCTGATGGTAGAAGCACAGCCGGTCACCCGTGTCGTCCTCTGCGTTCCTGGGGCGTGGCTGCTCGGTTGCTGGAGCCGGGCGAGGCGGGCGTTGGGCTCGCGGCCTGGTGATTTGACTGACAGACGAACCGCTCTCGCGCTTGGCCCTCCACAGGACATCTGCCCGGGCGGCCAACTCACGGGGGTTGCTGAAGTCGGCGTCAGCTAACAATAAGTGGATGTCATCGTGGAGCTGTTCGAGGAAGGCCTGTTCGAACAACAGGCATGGTTTGTGAACCTCGGCCAATGCCAGCATCTCATTCATTAGGGCGGATGGGGATCTGTCCCCCAGGCCATCCAGATGAAGCAGGCGGGCGGCGCGCTCACGACGGGAGAGGCCGAAGGTCCTAATCAAAAGGTCTTTGAAAGCCGGGTAATTTTCTTCTTCCGGAGGCGACTGGATGAAGTCTCCAACCTGGGCAGCTGTCTCTTGGTCCAGAGAGATAACCACATGGTAGTACTTCGTGGAGTCGGAGGTGATCTGCCGAAGGTGGTATTGCGCTTCGGCCTGGTCAAACCAGACGCTGGGCCGAAATGTCCA
This sequence comes from Pristis pectinata, assembly GCF_009764475.1. NCBI lineage: Eukaryota > Metazoa > Chordata > Chondrichthyes > Rhinopristiformes > Pristidae > Pristis > Pristis pectinata. The sequence goes on along the minus strand of NC_067425.1, from coordinate 38,625,331 downwards.
AAAGGTGGGCAGCTTGAGGTCCACTGCGTTGGCTGCTGCGCTGTCGTCCATTGCGCGGGTCCAAAAGCCGTTTGGACCGTCGGGGTCACCAATGTAGCTGTTGCTACCGCGGAATAAAACAAGACGCTAGTCGGAGGATTGCCAAACACGAACTGGTTTATTTTCCCGCCTTGCGCGGGCCCTTTAAGGGAGACTGTTCCCGCACAAAACAACCGGCAATGACGTAAGTCCTACGTCATCAAGACTTTCCCGCGCGCGGGTTCTCCCCGTCGCTCGGAAAGACGAGACCCGCCGCCATCTTGGGCCTCGTCGCTCCGACGCCGCGCGACCCGACTGCCGAGCCGGTTCGCCCGACTAGACGGTGAGTCGCCACAGAGGGTAAAAAAACTGATAATGCGCTTATGAAAAGAGGATCTTATTATTTCTACCAGTCAGTCTCAGGCACAGTGTGAGAATGTGAGGTTCATTCTGTGCCTGTCAGCCTCTGGAACAATGTCAGAGTGTGGGGTTCATTCTGTACCTGTCAGTCTCTGGTACAGTGTGAGAGTGTGCGGTTAATTCTGTACCTGTCAGTCTCTGGAACAGTTTGACAGTGTGGTATTCGTAGAATTCATTGCTTGTTGTTCCATAATTCTGTAATTGGCTCGCTTGTACAATTATCTCCATTTGTTGCTCAAACTTCATTTAGCACAATCATATTCAGCTACCTCTGGCTGTTTCTAAAATTCATTATGCACAGTGTCAGTTTAATGATTCTGATAATACTAGAGAGGTACATCGAGAGTCATAGAGTCACGCAGCTCAGATACAGGCCCTTGAGCTCATCACGTCCATGTAGACAATTGGTTATCCATCTGCACTAATCTCATTGATAAACACTCGGTCTGTAACCATCTATGACTTGCCCATTTTCCTTCTCGTCCGGATAAATGTTAAATGTTTGATAGTATTCTGTGTGAATGAAAATATCCCTCAGATCCATTCTAAACACTTTACTCATATCCTACTCCTTTCCGTCGGATTTTGCACACACTGCAAAGGGGAAGATGTCCCGACTACACACTCTATCTCTGCCCCAATATTTATCAGAGAATAATTTATTGATCGAACGCTGCGCTCTTGATAGGTAATGCAGCTTTCAGACTGACACTGTTTGAGATTATTGGGCAGGTCTGTAATGAATTACTATGCATAGTTCTCGGTATCACTATGTGAGGTTGTTAGTTTGAATGTGAGGGTGACACTCGCTCCAACAGAACTGGAGCTCAGGAGATCGAGAAGTTAATTTGTTATAACATACAGAATTCTTGGGAAATGAAGCGAAGGTTCCCACATGTGGGAGGATCTTTCACTGATCGAGACCATTTGAAACATGCGGTCTCTCAATGGGGGTGATTTCCTTAGTCGATTCTGAGTCTGTGGAACTGAGCTTTCCCACCATTTTCTCTCGGATATTGTTGGTAACCTCCGATCCAAACCATAGATGCAGATTATGAAAAGCCGGGTCCCAGCATCAGTCATTGGTCACCGCCTCCCAACCGGGAATGGCTGTTTTATTCCCGCTTCCTTCAGGGTGTCTCTGTGGTGCAATCGGTCAGTACTTTCGGTTTGTTGGATCGAGCCCTCTCAGGCCTACACTGCGCTCTCTGTAGCCAGGCTGCTGCTTCACTGGCTCCAGTTGGAGCCCTCCCTGCGGGGTCTGAAACCCAGGACCCCCCGATGTCCCTCTTCCCTTCTAGTCAAATGTACGGATTTCATGATGCAATCTCCTTGGAACTCATCCGACTGTGTTTTGAGCTTCTGGAATCGTCGCGTTTGATGTTGTAGCGTCATTTGTCATTGGACCTGTGATAATTGATTTTGAGTCTTAACCGCTCCAGTGACAGGTCACCGACTTGAAACGTTCACTGGAAATTTCTCCCCGCCGACGATGGACGACCTGCTGAGCGTTTCCACCGTCCTCTGTTGTTTTTATTTGAGGCTGACGTGTGGCGTTATGTTTGGTGGAAATATGCGCCTAATCCTCCGCAGCCCTAACATTTTATAAACTAACTCAAACCACCTTAGATCCAAGACTCGAGCCAGGACTTATACTCGCCTTAAAATATACAGTTCAGTGGTATGTGCGTCGCGGGACAACACTGACCCTCACCGCGCTCGCTCTGCCTTTCCCTCAACCCATGAATATATTTGGGAAGGGGACATAAATATCTCCCGATACAAAAGTGATCGAGAGTCAACTGCCTTTGTACTAACTGACTTACCTGGTCCAATAGCGCAAATGTTATAACTCCATATACTTTTTCGGGGGTCTTTTATCTTTCAGTTTGAATCTAAATGATTTCTGCCTACGGATGTTATGACGGGATGTGGGGAGAGAACGGAACAGCGTATTTTACTTGGAAGATCAACCATGAACATTCTGATTGGTGCACAAGTTCCTATTCTCTGTGTTTCAATTTCTGTGTTCTGTACTCAGCGGTAGATATACGGGTGTTTACTTCTAAAGCTTCTCACTTCTGTCGTGGACATAGCTCAGTGGGAGAGCTCATGCTTCGCGTGTATGAGGCCCCGGGTTCAATCCCCTACAGCACCACACTCGTGGACATGAATTTTCACCAGTGATGGAAATCTCACGGAGCCGCTGTGAAATTCCGAGCGGCTGAGAGCAGACAGGGAGAAACCACCTCCGACGTTGCGCACACACTTTATGCCTTAGTCTCACGTCACCTGCACACAGCACTATGACCTGTGGGAGACAGTGACATTCGACTGCATGTAAGACGTTCACTGCCCTTGAAACATTTCCGTTAACACCAAAAAAAAGCAGAAAGTGGGTTAAATAAATTATGTAACACTTATTGCTGACTTGTCGGGAACCAGGTATCTGACCGCTTCGAAGCAAAGGGCGCACAGAGATGGCACAGAAAAGAGTTGGCACAAAAAAGTAAGAAACATGCAGGGGAGAAAGAGAAAGTATAAGAAGAAAGAAGGAATTAAGTCCGGGAAGAAAGAAAGCAGCAAGGGAAAGAATATGATGTTGGAGGAGAAAATGATAAATAAAAGGAATGAAGGGAAGAAGCAACATTCAAAACAGAGCTACATAACACGAGGTGTCCCCAAAAGCAGAGCGGTGCAGCGGGAGTGTGCATGTCCCATAACCCACAGGTCGATGGATCGAAACCACCCTCTTTAATTTGTCTTCATCTTGACGATGGTTCTCCAACTGCGCATTTTACGACTGGGGGAATCTATAACTTCGTCAACACAATGTGAGGATGGGGAATGATACGGGTGATCCATCATTTATAAAAATAGGGTTGTTCCCGTGGAAAACATGGAGCGACAGGGCAAAGACGTGGGTTAGGGGGGCATTTAACAGGACGTAGCCTTGACTTAAGCACCTCAGTTCTCAGGAGAAACTTTATAGACTCGGTTAATGATCCTCGGAGGATGGAGACTCAGAGGTTTGCAAAAGTTTGGGGTGGATTTTCTCTGTAGGAGATGTATCCAAATCCAGAGGGTATCCGAGAAAGTACACAAAGCTGATGATTGGAATCAGCCCGGAGCACAGCCTTGTGATCGCAGTCACTCCCGTAAACTGGAGCCGTGAAATCACCAACCACTGAATCCCGGTGAAGAGAGTTATGAATTTTTGGTGCGCACCTGCAAACACGAAAAATAAGAAAATCCGCAGCTGATGTGTTTGCAAAGTCAAAAGTTTATTTTCACAGAGACAAAGTGAGCTGCTGGCCCTTCTGCACTGGAAGAGTTCCAACTTTTAAACAATAACATCAACAGGACTATGTTAACGAGGCCTCGGGATCGGATACAGTTTCTTAAGATCACCTCAGAGTTTCCCACGTTGCATCTCATCCGCCATATCGTCGCCCTTTCCCTTCGCCTGTCGATATCCCCCTGAACCCGCTCCGAATCCTCTTCACAAACCGCACTGACAAGCAGTTTTATATCATTAGCAAACTTGGATATTTTTTTTCCGTGAAAGGATAACAAACTACAGAAGCAGGAAATCTGAAGCAAGAACGGAAAATTCTGAAACATTCAGAAGGTTTCGCAGCATCTGTGGGGAAACTGATTTAACGTTTTACTTCGAAGATCCTTCAGCTTCCAACCTGAAACGTTACCTCTCTTTCTCTCTCCACAGATGCTGCCGACCTGCTGTGTGTTTTCATCATATTCTGTGTTTTCACCATAAGGCTGTGACCACCTGATCCAAACCATTGAGGCAGAATCCGGGATTCCATATTTTCCCTTCCCTTTCACCAGGGTGAGCGAGTTTCATAAAGCAACGTCCTTGGAACTTATTATGTCTAATGTTGTGCATCATTTGGTTTTTTTTTGGGCTTTGACTATTCAGTGCGAGTCTGAGTGAATTCTACCCACTGACGTTTTCCTGAGGGAGGTGACGAGATGGAACAGGGAAGTGAACTTGGATGATCAACCAACAACTTGAATGGGGGAGCATACACGGGAGGGGGCGATTGCTGTCGTGGAATTTCAGTGGCAATGATTTATGCCTAGCGGGAGAAACACGGAGGGGGTTGTTACCTTGTTTCTGAAGCTACTGCAACAAACAATCTGCTGGAGGAACTCAGCGGGTCCATCAGAATCTGATTGGGAAAGGAACTGTTGACGCTTCCAGTCGAAACCCTGTGTCAGTTCCCAACAACCCAACACGACTCCTGATGCAGGCCTTCGACATAGAACATCGACCATTCCTTTCCGCTCGCAGATGCTGCCAGACACGTTGAATTCCTCCAGCAGATTGAAGACAAAAGAGACTGCAGATGATGGAATCTGGAGCAACACACAAAGTGCTGGATGAACTCAACGGGTCAGACAGCATCTGTGGAGGGAAATAGATATTAAAACATATGAAACACCGTACACACTTTGACAAGTTCAGGAATTAATTTGGACTCACTCGATATATTCATTAACATCTATTGCAAAGTATTTACCTCAGAGAGTAGGGGGATCTTACTCCAGTTATATAGAGCACTGGCGTGATGACATGTGGAATGATGAGTTTAATGCTAGTTTCCCCTATTTGAGGAAAGACCTACCTTTTACAAGGGGAAGGGAGCTAATTTTCACTGTATTGGTTCCGGCAGCGCGTGTCTCTCATGCAAGGAGTGATCCATCCAACTGGTCCTGGATTTAAGGAGAATGAGAGCTAGTATTGCTGATACGCATTTACTTTAAACTTGGCTTAATATCGTGGATGCGGAATTCATATCTCACACGGCTGGATTGAGATCCGAGCAGGAGGGCTCACAGCTCTACAATAACCAGTCTGACATTCCGATCAGAGATTAGTATCACCCAGTGAATCTTTCAAATTCAGTCCTTTGGTGAGTTATGGGACATCAGTGGTTCACAATAATCAAGGGAGGGACGGATAAATGTAAGATATTTAGGGGATCAAGGGGACTCATGGATGAAAGTGGTGTTAAGATAAAAGAACCGTCCTGATCTGACTGAATGTCGGATACGTCGTGGTGAATCCTGAGGATACCATTCATACTTCAACACTTATTTTAATCTTAAACTCGTATGGATCCAGACTTTTATTCGCTTCTCTTCTCTCTCCCTCTGTTTCTTACTCACTCTTCCTCTCTCTCTCTCCCTCTCTCCTACTATCCCTCTCTCCTTCTCTCTCACCTTCTCTCTCTCTCTCTCTCCCACCCTCTCTCTCACTCTCTGCATTGTGTTATCAGTTGCTTGGGGTGTTCTCATTCTTGTACTCTCCAGAGCAACGAAGACGAGTGACAGGATATAAATTCGTTGTAAACGTATTGTGGTAATTTTGTTGCAATCATGCGAGTTCTTTAACACCGTTTCCCGCGGTCAGAAGTTCAATAACAAACACAGTGGGGGTTATGATTACTTCCGGACTCCAACAGAATAGTGCAGATGATAATCAAATAAAATGGGTCTTTAAAAGAATCTTTGGCATATTTTATTGTTTAATTAATTTACCAACATAGCTCATAGGATACATCACCACGTCTGTTAGTTCCTTTATAAATTTTCTCTGGGTCAGGACATAAATACACGTGTTGGTGCACGAACTGAGAATCTGTAGCATAACCGATATCTGTTCTGTGAGATAAAGCGGATCAGAAAGAGAACAGTTGAACTGAATGTCTGCAATTCGTGCGTACAAGTTATAGACAACCGTTGCTACCCACAATAATATGAAACTGCCGGTTATATTGAGGAGTAAAATGATGGATTTCTTTCGGTTCTCCCTCTCCGGGTCCTTGTCATTCTCTCCATTGCTGCGGCCCAGGAGCCCCCCGCGGACTCTACTAGCCACTACAATACGTCTGATTGTGAGGGCGTTAAGCAATAAGATCAAGAATAAAGGGATACAGGGAGTCAGGATTATATGAAACAACTCAAACGCACCTCATGCAGGAGAAGTAAAGAAAGCAACGGCAAAGCTACAACCCCATGGAACACTGTTAACTATAAAGCTGGGCACATATACAAAATACCAGGGAACACTCTCCACACTCCCCAACACACTCACTGTCCCGATAACCACAGTCGCCGTTCTCGCGGTGCAATATTTGGTTTTCAACTTCTCACAACAAATTGCCACAAACCGATCAAAGGTGAAGGCGACGGTCAGCCAGACGGACGCCAACGTTGTTGCCGAGATCAAGACCCCGATGATACTGCACACTGGAGTGATGCGCAGGAATGAATCCGGGAAATAAATCACAACAATCCAGTTCAATATGGGACTGTAGAAAACAACCAGGAGATCAGCCGCTGCCATGAACACTAAGTAAAGAGTGATGCATTTGGAGAGCCCGCATTTTCCTCTGGACAGAATCACAATTGCCACAAGGTTAACTGTAAGAGAGAGAAGTTGAAACAGAAAAATGTTGCTGACCGCATCCTGCGACAAAACAACATTTCAAAGGGAACTGGGATATTTCTCAGCATTACTGCTGCATTTGATGCTGGACTAAGTCTGTGAGTGCTTCCAGACAACAGGTGCGATCATCAAGCGAGAAAGCGATATTGATTGCGGATATCTAAGCTCAATAATTCTGCAGGGGTACCTTTTTAACCGTATTCAGAGTTGCGATTTTGAATTCTCGCGTTGTGGACCAGGAAGTAAAATGCAAACTCTTAATTAAAGCTGTACCTTTCCTTTAACGTCACTTAAGACCAAACATCTGTTGTTTTACCGAAATAAATGGCTGATACCGTTATGTTTTTTCGGGTATGTAAATCGGCCCTTGTTACTTGTGTGCGTACGTGTGATTTCAGACTCAACAACGTGGTAGACTCCTCACCGTCTGTTCAGGTCAGGGGCATTTAGGGCCTGACAATAAATGCAGACATTGAAAATGAAGTCAGCACCACACGAAAGAATACAGATATCTGGATCCATTGGTCAGATAGAATGAACGCTTAATGGTCGTAAGCGGTGAAAGATCTGAAGGAATACATTACGATTTTTGTTGAGACCGAGGAAGAATGAACGGTTCAACGGGGAGGTGGAACGACCAGATACGGGGGCAACCGACCGTGTGGGGAAGGCGTTTTACCTTCCGGATTAAGATGGCTGAGAGCTGAAAAAGATAACTGGAGGCTATTACATTGAGTGAGACTGGAAATGTGAGTAAGCAGCAGAGGGATTGGAAAACATCGTTCACCGAAGTCACGGATAAGACGAAGAATCTATAGCAGGAACGGGGAATACGAAATTTGCAACGAAGCCTGCAGCTCAGCCGCACATTGTGAGAGACCAAGTAATTCAGACATCGCTGCAACCAAATTCACAGTTGCTAAAGACAACCAGGAACTCTGTTACTTTGTGTTTGATTCCAAAAATCGCTCATTGGATGCAATGGATGTTCAAACCTAAACAACCTCAGAAAATGAATGAGGAACACAACAAGGAATCACGTCTTTCCTTGGTTTAGCTGCGGCCTTAAATTTATGTATTTGTTATACTGGGAAATTAACGGATCCATCAAAGCAGAATAACGATTAATAATGATAAGATATGATATCTTTATTAGTCATACATATATCTAAACACATAGCGAAATGCACCTTTTTGCATAGCTGTTCGATGGGCAGCCCGCAAGGGTCGCCACGCTTCTGGCGCCAACAGAGCATACCACAACTTCTTAACCCGTACGTCTCTGGAACGTGGGGGGTGGGGACCGGTGTAACCGGAGGAAACCCACACTGCCATTCTGCGAGAACGTACAAACTGCTTGCAGACAGAGTCCGGAACTGAACCTGCTAACCGCTACACTACGTGACCAGCCTCCTGCCAAGGAATAGTCGTATCCCAGTCTTTCACGGTTCTATTGGTATTTCCTCCTCATCCGCAAACAGTGAGGATCTCTCCCTCTTTACTGACGTTCTCTATCCATCTATCTGTCTATCTATCTGTCTATCTATCTATCTATCTATCTATCTATCTATCTATCTATCTATCTATCTATCTATCTATCTATCTATCTATCTATCTATCTATCTATCTATCTATCTATCTATCTATCTATCTATCTATCTATCTATCTATCTATCTATCTATCTATCTATCTATCTATCTATCTATCTATCTATCTATCTATCTATCTATCTATCTATCTATCTATCGATCACACTGAAAATCGAAGTTGTACAAATCTGTCAAGAATATACTTCTGAACCAATTCTCGTCAATTTTCAGCAGTACTCCCCGGAAGCAGAAACAAACTTCCATTCTGTGCATATCTCACATGAATAACGGCTGCGAACCTACGTTTATAAATCACTGCGATATACAGTAAGTTTTAAATAATTTATAATCAACTCCGTCGCCGCTAATCCAGCAATTGATACATATGATTGCTAATGGAAAATCTGGAATTGATATTGAACCAAGGGGACATAAGACGTTCAGTTTAGAATAAAGTAAATGAGGGTCGGTGAGCTCATGCTATTTCAACGCACTGCGTTCCTTATTCTAAGGGAGTCAGTGATTCCACTCAACAAGTGTATGTTTTCGAACAGCAAGAAAACATAATTCACTCAGAGGAGATTCCGAACTTCCTTAAATCCCCGGTATTATAAGACCTGTATAAAGTCACATTCTCTTAATATCTTCTTTAAATCACATCCCCTCAGCAGATCTGCACCAGAACCTTGTGTCAATGAGGGGATGACCAGTCCATGAGCCTCCACTTTACTACCATCCAACTCCCGCCCTCCATCCCGCTGTCTTCTTCCAACTGTCGTTTTAAGACACCTTCATTTGATAGATTTTCACTCTGTCTCTACGCATTTTCTATCTGAATATCGAACGTAGCAATTCTTGGAGTCTGCAATGCGTTCACCAGCCTGGTGAATTGTGATCATTTCTCAGGCTGTATCGTGTTCTAATCCATGTCATGGTAGTGTTTATAAAAACTACGAAACGAGCACCCGTGCACATTCTTTTCTCATTTTCTTTGAAATGTGTGCAATAAACATACGGCAGTAAATGATGAGGCATGTCTCTATTCATTATGAAATTCAGATAACTAAACGTCTCGAGAAAACAACTTGATTCAGTCTCAGAAAATACAAACGTTTTTATCCGCACCGATATATTAACGAAGGCGAGGTGAAAGTGGGAGGTGAAACAACATTCAACAGTTCTGAAGCAGCGGCGATATTTATAAATGTTGCAAAACAGTTACCCGCCACCAGACGTTATAGTATCACAGATGAAGTGAGGTATGTTATTGGGAACCGAAATTTGGACAATGCCGTCCTCTCGATATTTGTCGCGACCAGTCACTACAAATATCAAATAGAGAATATACCCAAAAGTAACTCGTTCACAGGTTTCGGTGGCTTGATCTCACCTATCAGTTTCAAGGCATGGCCATTAATTCGCACAACACTACAATATTTGAAGACTAAATATATAAAAATCCTTTACAAGACGGAACAGAGGCTAAAAATATTGCATGGTTCAGCTGAGTTTAGTGAGTTGCAGCGCGAGCAACGGGAGAAATTGGTCCAAAATATATCGATGAAGAGAAATACAAGAGACGGGACGTAACACAGCTAACAATAAATTCCACACTGAAGCTGAGGGACAGAGGTTTACCGGGTACACCGACGCCTGCAAGAAGAGAGTAATAAATTCACGCTGACGGAATGATTATCTCGTGCTCCATTTCTGTAAGACGCAGTGACTTCTGTTGCTCTGGAAACCACAAAGTCGGCAGCCACTCTGAACTGACACATCACAACAAGTTCTGTTTTTATAGAGGAGAGAGGTTTCCTCTGAGATAATTACATCAATGCTCATGGACATTAGTTGCACTCACATACTTAACCACATTGCATCAACACCTAGGATTGCAGACTAAGAGAAATAATAACAGAATATCGCGAACTTCCTTTCTATTTTAGACTTCCTACCCTCGGGATTAAGACCGTTCAGTATACTGGATGATCTAACGACAATGCCAGGGTCACTTATACCTTATAATTACTGACAGAGAATTCTGTGTCAATTTTCATTTCAGTACTCCAGCATCTGACATTTTGGACTTTTCCATGTAATGACGTTGCCCATGGTTGCACTCACAGATTCATTGGTACACATTGCCCATATCTCACGCGCCCTCTTAATCCATGCATGTAATAAACCACTCTCACCTTGTCACTGAGTTCCCCAGCTTAAATATGTTTCAAGTTCAATGGCAACTTTTTGGATGCTAAGCATTACCGCAGCCATATAAGCCCATGGCCACTGAATGCGTCATGTTGACCTTCGCCTTATGACGGATGTTCATCCTCTATGCAGTCAAGACTCGCAGAGGTACCATGTCCTCACTTTTGGATGTTTATACCTAATTATTATCAGGAAGGTATCAGAGAGCATCTTCTACTTGATTTTGCTATCGGTTAGAATTCCAGCAATTTGACCAAGGTAGGATGGATCATCACCCATATATACAATCTGTCCATGCTGTGATGGGACTTGGAAGAAAAATCCAGGTAAATGGCGCCCAAGTACCAGAATTCTCCTAACAAGAAAGATTGAGCCGGAAAGAGGCGTCTTTTTGTGTGCAGCTCCCAAGGGTATTACAAAATACTCCGGACGCTGCAGGAAACAACATTTTTTCTAGTCGTTTAAAAGAAAACTCGATATGTCAAGAAGTGACAGACTCGGGACTGCAGACCACGCAGGGAATGAGTGCAGCAGCTGAATGTTCAGGGAACGACTTAATTGTTTCGAAAGACGGGGCTTCAGGGCAGGACTGCAAGTAAAATGTCCACGCGGAGTCCAAAGACACATCCCCCCCCCACACACACACACCCACACACACACTATCCTCCTGGCTAACTTGCAGTCCCTGCAAAATAAAATGGAGGATCTCAAAGAAATACTGCAGTTCCAGAGAGACACCAGGGGCCGTTGTTAGTCCTTCACAGAGTAATGGCTCACTCCCCGCACTTCAGACACAGCGTTCCAGCCTGAAAGCTTCACCCATCCACCGCATGGTTGGAACGGTGCCATCAGGTAAAGGCAGAGGCAGGCGGCGTTTGTTTCATGATTAATTCATCGTGGCGAACAGACGTGGCTGCTTTGTATTAGTCCTGCTCCCTCGACCTGAAACATCTGCTGATGAAGTGTCATTCGTTTTATCTGTCGAGAATTTTCTCCGCCGCCTCCTGGTAGCGGTGTACATTCTACCCCTGTCAAACGTCAAGTTTGGCACTGGAGGAGCAGAGCATCGTGATCAACAGTCACGAGACAGCGCACCCTGATGCCTTCCGATCAGGACGGGGGACATTAACCAGGCCAGCTTGAAGAATTCTCTGACCAACTAACACCAACACGTCACCTGTGGAACCAGATGATCCAACTCACTCGATAGCAGCTGCACCAACAATAAAAACGCCTGCTGTGCCATCCCGCACCCGCCCTTTGGCAAACCCGATCACCTCGATGTACTTGTACTCCCGACATATCGGCAGAGACGGAGGACCGCAGCACCAGCGGTGAGGACTACGAAGGTATGGTCAAAGGAGGCGGAGGAGCGTTTACAGGACTGCTTTGAATCAGTGGACTGGACCATCTTAAGGGATTCGTCTTCGGATATGAAAGAATAACTCAAGGTCATCGTAGACTTCATCAAGACCTGCCTGAATGAGTGAGTGCCGTCGAGAACATACAGAGTTTTCCCAAACCAGAAGGCCGAGATGAATCAGGGGATTCGCAGTCTGCTGAGGGTCAGATCTGTGGCGTTCAAAACCGGAGACCCTGAAAGAAGTCCAGGTACAACCTACAGACGGCCATCTTGAGAGCGAAAATCCGATTCCGTGTGAATTTAGAGACACAGTCGGACGCATGACAGCTGTGATAGTCGTTGCATGCCATTGCTTCCTGTAAGGTGAAACCAAACAGCATAAATAGCAATGATGTGTCACCACCTGATGTGCTCAACACTTCTTATGCATGTAACACTACACCTGTGCGAATACCCACAGAATCTGGAGATGCTGTGATCTCTGTCTGAGAGGCCGACGTCAGAATATCCTTCAAGAGGGTGAACTCTCGCAAGGTGTCAGGCCTTGACGGTTTACCTAGCCTGGGTACTAAAAATCTGCGCCGATATACTGGATGGAGTGTTCAAGGACATCTGAAACATTACACTGCCAGAGTCGTAGGATCCTACCTGTTTCAAAAGGGCATCAATCATACCGGTGCCCAGGAAGAGACGGGTGAACTGCCTCAATGACTATCGCTCGGTAGCACTCACATCTAATGTAATGAAATGTTTTGAAAGGTTGGTCATGGTGAAAATTACCTCCTGCATGAGCACGGACCTAGACCCGCTGCAATTTCCCTACCGCCACAACAGGTCTACAGCGGACACAATCTCACCAGCTTTCCTCGGAGCTTTGGAACCCGAGACAACAGGAAAACATACGTCAGGCTGCTGTTTATCGATTACGTCACGAGGTTGAACGCCATCATCTCCGCGATACTAATCAACAAGCTGCAAACTCTGGGCTTCTGGACCTCCTTCTGCAAATTGATCTTCGAATTCTTTACGGGAAGACCACAGTCAATGAGGATCTGGAGTAACATCTTCTCCACGCTGAGAATCAATGCAGCATCACCTCAAGGATGAGCGCTTAGCCTACGGTTCTACTCTCTCTTCGCTCATGACTGTGTGGCTAGGCACAGCTCAGACGTCATCCATAAATTGGCTGATGACACCACTGCTGTTCGCAGAATATCCGATTGCGATGAGGAAGAATACAAGATTGAGGTAGACTGGCTGGTTCAGTGGTGTCGCAACGCCGACCTCGCAACGTCGCCAAGACCAAGGAAATTATTTTGGACTTCAGGAAGTGGAAGTCGGGAGAAAGCACACCAATTTTCACTGAGTGGTCAGCGGTGGAAAACGTGAGCAACTTCACGTTCCTGGGTGTCAACATCTCAGAGAATATTTCTTGGGCCCAACACTATGATGCAATCACGAAGAAGGCATGCCAGCGGCTCTACTTCATTAGAAGTTTGATGAGATTGAGTATGTCATCAAAGACTTGCTAATTTCGACAGATGTACGTTGGAGAACCTTCTGACTGGTTGCATCCCTGCCTGTTATGAGGCTCAAATATGCAGGATCTAAAGAGGCTGCAGAATGTTGTTGACTCAGCCAGCTCCATTACAGGCACTACCTTCCCCACTATGGAAGACATCGTCAACAGGCCGTGCCTCAAGGCGGCGGCATCCATGATTAAGGACCCTCACCATCTAGGACATGCCACCTTACTTTACTACCATCGGGAAGGAGATACGGTAGCCTGAAGACCCCCACTCAGCGTTTCAGGAACAGCTTCTTTCCCTCCGCCACCAGATTTCTGAACGGCCCATGAACCTACCAACACTACCTCGCTATTCCTCTTTTGCACTACTTATTTATTTCTGTAACTCAGAGCAATTGCTATGTTTTGCTGCTGCCGCAAAACAAAGTTCACAACATGTGTCAGTTATAATGAACCTGATTCTGATGCTGATTCTGATTCTGAATTTATCATTTTATCTGAATGTTTCATGGAGTCATGGAGTCACACAGCACAGAAACAGGCTCCCCCGCCCAATTCATACCGCCGACTAAGATGCCTGCCTGGTGGAGTACCGTTCTCCTTCGTTTTGCACATATCCCTCGAAACCTTTCCAAATGTCCAAATTTAATTTAAGCATTGCAATTCAACCTGCCTCTACCACGTCCTCTGGAGGCTCCATACACTTGCCCACCAGCTCTGTGTAAAGGTTGCCTCTCAGGTTCTCTTTATTTTTCTTCTGCTCTCACCTTAAACCTTCGTCCTCTAGTTTTAGAAGAACCTGGCTGGGGAAAAAGCACAATGTGAGCATTCACCTCATCTTGGCTCCTCGTAATCTTATCAACCTCAATATTGTCACCCCTCTTCCTAGTTCGTGCCAGGGATATATTGTCCCAGCCTATCCATCCTCTCCTTAAAAGTTATGCCCTCCTGTCCCGCAAATAGTCTTGTGATTTTGTTTTATGCACCCATGTAAACCCTCCCCGTCCTGTAGCGTAAGGTCAGTACTGTGCGTCCATAATGAATGCTTAACCTCACAATTGCTCATCACCTTCTTAGCGGGATCTACATTTTGTGCTTCTGATGTAACATCGTCCTTCACCACTGCATTCATGTCATCACCTTTTTTGTCAGACTTACTGAGGCTTTGTCAGACTTACTCACGGTAGTGGCGAGATTAACGCAACGCCATTACAGCGCCAGCAATCGGCGTTCAATTCCGGCCGCTGTCTGTGAGGAGTTTTACGTTCTCCCCATGACTGCGTGTGTTGCCTCCGGTTGCTGCGGTTTCCTTCCACATTCCAAAGACGTACGGGCTAGTCAGTTAACAAGGGTGTCATTAGGCGACGTGGGTTCGTTGGGCATGTAAGGCCTGTTACCGTACGCTAAAAGTAGTTATTACCTCAACTGCTCTGCATCTCCCCATAACATTGTCATTCCTGTAAGTACCCCGAAGTGTTTATTTCCTATATTTGGTAACATGCAACTACTTGCCTGTGCTGGTATCCTGCTCGCACTCTGGTTCCCATGTTTGAATCCACAACTCACGCCACCGGTAACATCTTTTTATATCAACCTGTTTTTGCCCATGACAGCAGCATCCCAAATCCAACTGCGCAGTTCAACATCTGAGACCATCAATAACCTCTCGAGAATCTTCTCTTAACCCCTGAAGGGCACATTATTCAATTGTGTAGCCCAAAATAAAGGTAACATAAGTTCTGAAACCCACGAAACAAACTAAAATCTAGCGCCTTCTCCCCGTGATGTATGAACAGAATGAAGCTGCGTAGAGCAGTTTAGCCCGTTTATTTTGCAAACAGGTGGAGTTCATTTGCAGATAAAGAGATCAAAACAAACCCCGGACTCCCCGTCGATGATCTGAGCAAATAGCATTTCAGGATATGTTGCAATGGCCGAATGAAGAGACACCCCAGCGGACTGATCTCTCTTTATTACCCATGGAATTTCCCAACGACATCACCAGTGCCATCCCATAAGACTGAATCCACGCATGTCCTTACCAAACTAAACAGGTGCCTAATGCAATCGCCAGATGTAACAATAAGGTATGGTGGAGTGAATGGTTTGTCAATCTCAAATTCTGCTTAAGTTTATCTCCCCATATTTGCAAATATACAGTGGTCACTAGTTGCAGATGCGTCAGAGTGAAGCTTTCCATGTGCTGCGATTGGGTTTGAAATCTCACTATATACACCGTGCCATTATGGAAATTCCTCAGTGCTGACCTCCCGACATGTTTCACGATATGATGGCTCAAAAGTTTCGAAACTCTGCTTTAGAGAACACTGCTTTTAATCGATTTCAATCGACATCCGATGAGAATTTTGCATACAAGAAGACACTGCAGAGATCACAATGGGGAACAACTGAAAGATACAAAATCTCCATGGCATAAATGTGCTAGGTGCTTACAAACCTAACTCTAGCAATATAGCGTGTTGCACATACAGCTATTGCTATTTGCATAGCCGGCGTTGCTGTTGAGGTTATTCGAGATCCCAAAAGTACCGTTTTGTTCAGGCAGTTAACTTGGATTGTTAACGGCCATACATCCATTCGGAAGGATGTTAAGTCAACTAATGTAAATTCTAATGTAATAATGTAAAATCTCGTTGCCACAGAAAGATGTTAAAGGACGCATGTCCGGAAAGATCGTTAAAAAAGAGCAACAGTGCTTTATAATATTAAAACAGTAATTGCACATCCAAAGTTATTTGTTTCCGGAGAAGATTTTGGAACGGGGTTGCTGGGCAAAATCTGCTTAATACATGAAGTTTCAACGACACGGAGGAGAATATTTTGTATTTAAAACAGCAACGAACGTGTGAACTTTGGAATGTTCCCGTGTATGCAGTCGTTACAAATTTACTCACTAGCGACGAAGAACTACGTTTCCTGACGTGCAGCTTCTGTTCCGCCATCAGAAAGTACACGTTGATTCAGTCGTGTCCTTGGGACACAGCCAAATCTCGTTTATACTTTCACCAGGCCCAATGCCTTGAAACCTTTGACTCTGCCTTGTCCTCAGGCGCAAGGCGTTTCTGCTGTTCGATATGTAACCAGTTAATTTCGGATTAATCGTCGCTACGATCCTGAAATCATCAAGCCACTCATCCACTCGAATTTCCTCCTCGAATTTTCTTTGGTGTCTGAAGCTGATGGGGGATATGTGGACGAATAGTTCTATCGTCTTGGTTGTTATTCCACCCCTCTGAAACAAGTCAGCCCCTCTGAAACTATTGAACGGTTCCCTTATACAATGAGATGGACTATGACCTCACGATGTACCTTGTTGTGATCTTGCACCTTATTGCACTGCACTTTGTCTGCAGCTGTGACAGTTTACCCTGTACTGTTATTGTTTTACCTGTACTACATCAATGCATTTTTTACTAACTCAATGTAACAGCACTGCGTAATGAATTGACCTCTACGATCGGTTTGTAAGACAAGCTTTTCACTGTACCTCGGTACAAGTGACAATAATAAATCAATACCAATACCACTGTTCCGTCGATAAAACATCGTTATTATTTAGTCAAGCTAATTTGAACTCAAACGGCGGAACCACTTTTCTGTTTAAATCTCAATTTCTTTGTCTCCTCCTCTCAGGGGGTCTGGTGGCGATTGCCATTCTCTTGCGAGGAAAATACGGTCTCTCTAAATGCGTTGGTAGTCACCTCGTGGCCATGCCATGGCGGCGGCAGACCTCTCGGCTGGTTTCGTCGTGTCATTTTATTGATCATTGGGAATAATTATTTCACACTCACATTCTTAAACCTCACACCTGTGTGCCCTCTTAACGCTGCCCTGCACGGAGCAGCCACAGAATTTCTGTCTGGTTCACGGTGATATTCGGCTTTGATCGATTTGTGGCAATTTCTTGTGAGAAGCTGAAAGTCAACCACTACACCGAGAAACGAGCAGCTCTGGTGATAGGTTATATTGAGTGTGCTGAGCTGCATAATGAGCATTCCCAGATATTTGGTGTTTGACCAGGGGTATCCGGTGGACAACGTTCCACGCGGGTGTGCTTGGAAATAGAAGTTCTTTAGTTCATCCACGTGGACCGTATTCCACATGGTCGAATTTACGTTAACTCCTTGTTGCTTTTGTTCAATCTCCTAACAGTCAGACTTATATTACTGGCAAGTAGAGGCCGAATAGAACTCCGCGTTTTGAGCACTGGGGAGAAACGGAACAATCTACAAATGGAGAACAGAAGGAAATTTATTGTTGTACTCTTCAGTCAGTTACGTTCCATTATGGAGCCCACACTTTGCATGCATCTTAAATTTACATGGTTCAGCACCTCGCAACTAATGACTTTCTCTTCATTGCATTCATGCTGCAGCTGCTCAGTTGTTGCACTAACACGTAAATTTACGCTGTGACTCACAGTAAGTTTCCAGAGAAGATGAGAAACGTGATCAATTATCCCATCAATCTAATTATTAAATTAATAAAATTAAGCATTTCAGAACCTTCGATCTGACAACAAGGGAGATCCTTTTGTTGAAACGGACTATTATATATGTGTTTCAAACTATCAGCAATCGATCATAAGCTTAGTCAATAAATGTTGAATTCTCAAAGTTATGCGTCGAATTATATTTGTACTTGTCCACGTGAAATAAAATTAACTCTGTTCTATATTTCTGGTCACGAATTCTTTCCACTCGAGCAATGAAGCGGGTGAAAGAAGGAGTGAGGCTGGGGGGGGGGGGGGGGTCAGGATCAGTTGTCGTCCATGCTCACATGATTATTGAATTACTTCCATTAGTGCAGAACAAATAGATAGAAAATGTGAACCAAATACATATCGGGAGAAATTATTATTTATAGACATTGGCACGTTGCTGTCTGAGATCTACCAACTTTAGTTCTTCCATTTGCGACGGTCTGACTGTAAGCCAAAATATTTTCCAGGATGATATGAATGTACTAATGCCCTCGACGAACATCGACCTACATCATCAATACGGTCACTTGCATCCATATTCTCCAAGGTGATTATTTATTACACAGAGAATGGTAGATGCGTGGATGTTGTGGGTCGGATACATTGGGGACCTTAAAGATATTCTTATTTAGTCACATTAATGATTGGGAAATGGAGGGCAATGACGCGGGGAAGGTTTAGATAGATCTGATTCACCATCAAAGGTCGGCATAACATGGTGGGCCGAAGGGCTTGTACTGTGATATACTGTGTTAGATGCTGGTGTGTTGTGAGCTGTGATGGAGGTGTGGCGGTGTTGGAGGTCTTGGGGTGTTGTGGGCGGTGTTGGAAGTCCATCTATTCATTTATTTATCCAGCTATTTATTTATTTATTTGCAGCGTAGTAACAGGCCCTTCCGGCCCAACGAGATCGCGCCGCCCATTTTAAACCGATGTTAACCTATCCGTACGTCTTTAGAATGTGTGAGGAAACTGGGGCACCTGGAAGAAACCCAGGCAGACACGGGAGAACGTAAAACTTATAGACAGCGACGGGAATCGAACCCCGATCGCTGGCGCTGTAATAGCGTCGCGCTAACTGCTACGTTACTGTTCCGCCCCCACTCGTTTTGGGGATTTATGAGCAGTGCTGGAGGTGTTGTGTTGTTGTGGGCGGCGCTGGATGTTGGGGTATTGTGGGCGCTGCTGGAGGTGTTGGGGTGTTGCTGGCGGTGATGGGGTGTTGCCGTTTTGTGGGAGGTATTCGAGTGTTGTGGGAGGTGTTAGAGGTGCCGGGGTATTTTGTGTGGTGTGTGCGGTGTTGGATGTTGTGGTGTTGTGGGGTGTTCTTGGGAAGTGTTGGGGTGTTGTGGGCGGTGTTGGAGGTTGGTGCTTTAGGTGGTGTTGGTTGTGTTGTGGTGTTGTGGGCAGTTGTGGAGGTGTTGGCGTCTTGTGGGAGGTGTTGGAGGCTGGGGTGTTGTGGGTGTTTTTGTGTGTCGTGGGGTGTTGCTGTGCCGGGCTGGTTATCCCTGTATCCGACTGACCCCGCGCTCTCTCGCTCCACCATCCACACACCTCCCGCAGGAGGACGGGGTGTTGGTCTCGTGTGTCTACCCCGGTACACAGCACGATCTCACATCATCTGCCTAGTCAGGAGCTTCATACAGGGAGAACACAAGCAGCTGATGCCCCTCAATGGGCTGTGTCCAGGGTAGGAGCTGTTGCGCGCCCCTCCCTCTGCGACTGCTTCTCCCCCCGCCGCCCCCCCCCATGAACACTACACCCACGTCTCCGTATTCCCCTCACTTGTCACTCTCCGGACGCCCCCTGAACTCTGCCCTGTGACCTATAACTGCGGACAGTCCATGCTCTGGGGTCACCTGATCCGACGGGAGAGTCTCAGTGGCTACATAGGGGCCATCGGCCTGCTCCCCCCATCGGAAAAAGAGTGGGGCTGGATCTGTGATAGAGGTGGAGGTCAGTGGTGAGAGCCTGGTGTTGGGAAGGGAGGGGTTCGTGGGAATTAGCATCATCCCCTCTTCCCTTGAGGCAGGGGCTTCGGCCCGCTTCCTGCCCCCTCTGCGCTTGTCGGAGAATCCGAGGATGGTGGGGGATAGTAACTTATGTGGGCCTCGCAATGTCCTAGGATCAACTCCCTCTGTCCTCCCGTCTCTCTCTCCACCCCTCTTTCCCCCAATCTCTCCCTCCACCTTTCTACCACCTCTCTCCCCTGTCCCTCTCTCTCCTCCTATCTCTCCGCCCCTCTCTTCTCTCTCCCTCTCCCTCCCCTCTTCTCCCCTCTTTCTCTTCCCCTGCACTCATTCTCTCTCTCCGCCTTCTCTCCCCTTCTCCGCCCTCTCCACCAGCCCTCTCTCTCCCCATCTCTCCACCTTCTCCTCTATCCCCACTCTCCCCTCTCTCTCTATCCCTCCTCCTCTCCCCTCCACCTCTCTCCCCTCTCCTCCTTCTCTTCCTCTCTCTCCCTCTCTCCCTCAGCCCCCCTCTCCCCTGCCGGTCTCTCCAACTCTCTCCCCCACTTTCCCTGCCTCTCTCACATATCTCCCCCTCCCCGTTTCTCCCCCTTTCCCCCCTTTAACCCTCCTCCTCTCTCCCTTCTCTCTCCCCTTTCTCTCCCCGTCTATCTTCCCTCTCCCTCCCCCTCTCTCTCCCCCCTCCACCTCCTCCTTCACTCTCTTTCTCCCCCTCTCTCCTCTCACCTGGCCCCTTCTCTCCTCCTCTCTATGTCCCCTATCTCTCCCTCTCTCTCCCTTTCTCCATACTCTCCCCCTCTCTCCCCACTGTCTCCCTCTCTCTCTCCCACCTCTCTGGCCCGATTATCCCCCTCTCTCTCCATCTCTCCCTCCCCTCTCTCTCTTCCCTCTCTCTCCACCTCTCTCCCCCCATGTTGAACTGTGAACTCCCTCCTCCCCCCACCAAGGTCACTGGGCTGACGTGCTCGGGGTCTGAGAGGCCGCAGCGAGGATCCCATCCGTGAACCTAGCTGAGTCTGCAGGGCTGGGGGCATTCGTTCACGGATAGCGCCGAGAATCATTTGGCTGGCGGGTGGACTGAAAGGTGTTCGGTCTGGGGGAGGTGTACGGAGATGGGCACAGTGAGGCAGAGGTTGATTCCGGCATCTACCGTCTCCAGTGGCCAAGGAAGCGATGTGAAGTAGGGTCCCACAGCAGGGGGGCGTCTCCCCGTTTGTGTTGGGTGAGGGGTCTTCCGTTGGGTGAATGTTTTGTCCGTTGAGTGAGGGATGAAGGGTCTCCAGTTGGGTGAACGTTGAGGAGTCTCCAATTAGGTGAGGGGTAAAAGGTCTCCGATTCGGTGAAGGGTCTCCCATTGGGGAGGGGTGAGGAATCTCCCATTGGGTGAAGGGTTCCCACTGGCTGAAGAGTCTTCCGTAGGGTGAGGGGTGAAGCGTTGACCGTTGGATAAAGGGCTCTCCGTTGGGTGAGGAGTGAAGGTTCTCCCATTGGGTGAAGGTTCTCCTACTGGGTGAGGGGTGAAGCGTCAATCGTTGGGTGGGGGTTGTCCCGTTGGGTGAGGGGTATAGGGTGTCTCGTTGGGTGTGGATCACTCGTTGTGTGAGGCTTCTCTCAGTGGGTGAATGGTTAAACGTATGTGAGGTGTCTCCCAGTGGGAAGGGTGGGGTACTCGCAGGACAGACAAATCGTGGAGTCTCAGTGATGGGAGAGCTGGGTCCTCACAAACCTCCACCCTCACCCACCCGCCACGCCACCCAGCAGGTGCCGAAATAAACAGGAGCGGGTCAGGAACGCCGGGCTTCTCAGGACCTTCTCTGTTGTAGGTTGAGTGTTGGGAGGGAGACCTCGGCGGCTAGATTCCTCCGTCCATCCCGGTGCCCAACCCCACGGCGTCCCAGTTCCAAACCCATCGGATCCCCACTCCCCGTCTCTGGGAGCCCCTCCCTCCCTTCCCTGCACTCCTCCCCGTCTCCGACACCCCCTCCCTCCCCTACACCCCTCGCCGTCACCCCTCCCTCCCCTACTCCTATCCCCGTCTCCGTCACCCCTCCTTCCCCTCCATCCCTCCCTTTCTCTGTCACCCCCTACCTTCCCTGCACCCCTCCTCGTCGCTGGATTCAGCTCCCATTTGTGGGCTACACTCCCACCCGGTGTTGTTCTTCCGCAATCACAGGGTCTCCTGACTTGTGGACAAAACTGACACCCAGTGATGGTCCGCCGCATTGACAATGAGCGCAGGGAAACCGCAGAGAAAACCCACAACAGGACATCACAGCAACAGGCCCTTCGGCCCACAGTGCTGACACGGTGCTGAATTAAACGAAACCTCTTCTGCCTGTACTGTGCCCGTCTGCGAACTTACTGACCACCCACCCAGGTCATTTATATACATCATAGACAGTGGATCCCAGCACGGATCACCGACCACCTGCCAGAGTAATAACCCTTCACCTCCGAACAAGCGGAGAGAAGGGGGAGACCTCAGGGGAGAGTTGCTTGTCCGCGGGAGATCGGGGTGAGCTGTGTATACCGGGGAGGGCTGTGGTCGCTCTGGATGAAGGAGGTGGTGGAGGGAGAAGGATGGGATGGTGGGGAGGGGAAGGGAATGGGAGGGAGTGAAGGGGAATAGGAGAGGGAGGTGGGAGTGGAGAGTGGTTGTGGTTTGGGAGGGGAGGTGTTGAAATGGTGGGGATGGGAATAAGAGGGGGAGGGTGTTTGGGGAGGGGAGTGTGGTGGGGAGGGGATAGGAAAAGATGGGGTTGGGGAGCGGAATTGGGGAAGGAAGAGCTGGAGCTCGGAGGGGAGGGGTGTCAGAGTGTGTGGGGGAGTGGGAGGTGGGAGAGGAGGGGGATGTGTTGTGTGGGAGAGCAGGGGAGCGATAGGGCTTTGAACCTCTTCTGCACTCTCTCCAAAGCCCCTCTCACCCTCCAAATAACGTCCCAACTCCTATACTCAATTCTTTCATTTATGAATGCCAGGATGCCAAAAAGCTTTCTTTGCAACCCTGTCTACCTGTGACGCCATTTTCAAGGAATTATGTATCTGAACTCCCTGATCGCTTTGTTCCTCCGCACTCCACAGTGCCCTACCATTTATTGTGTTTGTCCCACCTTGATTTTGCCTTCCGCAATGCAACATCTCACACTTGTCTGCGTTACATTGCATCTGCCATTTTCTGACCCATTTTTCCAGTTGGTCCAGATCCCTCTGAAAGCTTTGAGTATAGGAGTATGGGAGTTAGGATGTTTTGGTTAGGTTGTATAAGACATTGGCGAGGCCAAATTTGAAGTATTGTGTGGAGTTCTGGTCATCTAACTATAGGAAGGATATCATTAAGATTGATAGAGTGCAGAGAAGTTTTACTAGTATGTTACCGGGTCTTCAGGAGTTGAGATACACGGAAGATTGAACATTTTAGGACTTTATTCCTTGGAGAGTAGAAGAATGAGGGGAGATTTGATGGAGGTTTACAAAATTATGAGGGGTATAGACAGAGTAAATGCGAGTTGGCTCTTTCCACTTAGAATAACAGAGATAAGTACGAGAGGACATGGCTTTAGGGTGAAAGGCGAATGGTTTGGGGGAGCATTAGGAAGTACTTATTCACTCAGAGTGGTAGGAGTGTGGAATGAACTGCCATCTGACGTGGTAAATGCGGGCTGACTCTTAAGTTTTAAGAATAAATTGGATAGATAAATGGATGGGAGAGGTCTGGAGGGTTATGGACTGGGTGCAGGTCAATGGTACGAGCGGAATAAAGTTTCGGCAAAGAATAGAATATCCGAATGCCCCGTTTTCTGTGCTGTCAGGTTCTATGGTTCTATGTTTCTATGGTTCTGTGGTCTCGTAAATTTCGATGATGAGCGAACAGAGCATTCTGACTGCTGGTACGGACGATCCAATGCACAGGTTAAAAAGAGGCTGCAGAGGGTTGTTGAGTCAGCCAGCTCCATCACCGGAATAACAACACCCCACCCCACCATCGACGACTTCGGTGCCTCAAGAATCACTGCGGAGCCTTACCATCTGAGAAATAGCATTTCCTTTCCTTGCATCAGGAAGTATGAAGACCCTCACTCAACGATCCAGGAACGACTTCTTCCCCGAGACCATCAGATTTCTGAACGATCCATGAACACTACCTGATTGTTGTTTATTTTGTACGATATATTTATTGAATAGTTCTCATGGTTTTATGCCTTTGTACCGCTGCGTCAAAACAACACATTTCACGGCATTTTAGAAGGTGAACATAAATTGATTCTGATTGTGAATATGCGTGACTTCCACCGTGACTTGGCCACTCGGACTCAGAAGTGGTTTGCCCATAGAATACAGAGGGTACTGATCGATGGGTCTTATTCTGGTTGCTGTTCTGTAACTATTGATGTTCCCTGGGTACCATACTGGGACCTCCGCTGTTTGTGATATATCAAAACAACCTGGATGATAATGTGGATGGGAGAGTTAGCAAGTTCGCAGACGATACAGAGATTGGTGGTGTTGTGGATTCTGTTGAAGATTGAAAAATGGTACAGTGGGATATAGGTCATTTGCAAATATGGGCGGAGAATTGGCAGGTGGAGTTTAATCCGGCCACATGATAGGTGTTGCACTTTTGGAGATCAAATATAAAGTGACAGTACACTGTTAATGACAAGACCCTCAGCAGTGGTGATAGACAGAGGGATCTTGTGTTGGATAGCCACAGCTCTCTGAAAGTGGCTGCACAGGTTGGCAAGTAAGGCGTGTGGAATGTTTACCTCCATTAGCCAAGGCACTGGGTCCAAGAGTCGGGATGTTATCTCGCTGCTGTTTGTAGCTCTGTTCAGGCCGCATCTGGAGTGCTGCATTCAGTTCTGATCGTCCAGTTACAGGAAGGATGTGAAGTCTTTGAAGCTCGTGCCAAAGTTCCAGGATGCTGCTTGGAATAGAGGGCATGTGTTGTTGGGAGAAGTTGGACAAACTTGGGTTGGTTTATCTGGAGCGTCGGAGGTTGAGGGGAGAACTGATAACAGATCATGAGATCATGAGATCCCTTTTACCTAGGGACGAAATGTCTGATACAAGGTTAAATGTTTTCAAGATGAGAGGTGGGAAAATCAAAGGAGTTGTGTGCGGCAGGTCTTTTTACCCAGAGAGTGATGGGTGCCTGGATTGCGCTGTCAGATGTGGCGGTGGAGGGAAATACTATTGGGGCACAGGGATGCACAGGGAATGGAGGGTTACGAATATTGTGTCGGCAGAAAAAATTAGTTTAGATAAACACTTAAAAGCTTGATTAATTAGTCCGGCACAACATCGTTGGCCGATTGGCCTGTTCCTGTGCTGTACCTTGTTTTCCAACCCAGGTCTCTGGATCTGTGACGTAGAACCTCAAACGGCGTGAAGTCATTCTGCCGAGAAGAACAGACTTCAGATAATTCAAAGTCAAAGTCAAGGTCGAGTTTATTGTCAGATGCATAAGTACACGACCGCACAGGTGCAATGAAAAACGTACTTGCAGCGGCATCACAGACACATCGCATTACATAAGCAGCATTCTCAAATAAAACAAATTTAACATGAATTATACAGAATTTGTTCAAAGAAGAAAGCTCATTTAGAACAAAACAAAGTCACAGAGATGAGACGATATTCCTTCCAGTTCACAAAGCCCGGCCATATTCTGCCTGTTCCCCCCACACCCCCCGCCCCAGTGTGTTTGGAGTGGGAGAGACGGAGTTGGTTCAGGCGGGGGAGCGTCGCGCATTTCTCAGCTCCCCTCCGCGCTGAGCGCATCTCACAATGAGAGTGAAGGGAGATTTCACCACGTCCTTCAGCTGCTCCCTGAACTTAGTCTGGGTCACCGCGTAAAGATCCGTGTTTGTGCAGCAGCTCAGGAGCTGCAGAATGAGGCTCAGTTCCCTTATGGTCCATGGTGGAAGCCCAGCCGCTTCAATGGCATACAATCGGAAACACACAGAATGCACCGTAAACAGTTCCCACAACACGATGAAATTCCCCGATACAACCAACAGTAAAATGAGGGATTGCCTGCGGCTCTCCATCTCCGGGTCTCTGGGACATTCCCCACTGCTCCGACCCCGGAGTCTCCTGCGGGCTCTGCTCGCCACTAAAACGTGCCTCATGTTCAAAACATTGAGCAAGTGAATGAGGACAAATGGGATCACAGGCGTGAGGAGGTGATGGAGGGACTCGACTGCTGTCCAAAACACTGTGTACACAGCAACGTTTCTTTCATAGCAAAACCAAGGAAAATTATCAAGCGCGTAGTATCCTTAGAGCATGAAATACCAGAAAATGTCCTTTCCACAGCTCAGCACTGTCGCTGACCCCAGAACCACAGCTGCTGTTCTCTCGGTGCAATATTTCGCTTTCAGCTTCTGACAACGAATGGCCACAAATCGATCAAAGGTGAAGGCGACGGTGAACCAGACAGAACAGTCGGTGGCTGCGTAAAGCAGGACGGCGTGGATATTACACACGAGGATGTACCTCAGGAAAACAAAGTGTCCCCGACAAACAATGGGAATCTGCCTCAGTATCAGGTCGAGGACAACGGCCAGTAGATCCGCCGTTGCCATGGCTACCAGGTAGAGAGTGACGCCTTTGGAGAGACCGCAATTTCCCCGCGACAGGACAGCAATCGTCAGCACGTTCACTGTGAGGAGGGAAATAAACACAAACATGACAGCGGGCTTGGAGCAACGTCAGCAGATTCACAGAGAGGGGAATCAGATGTAGAAACCAGTTCTTAAATTCAGAGTTGGAGGTGGTTGTACCCGGCACCGAGGTTGTGTGCTGGAGAAGGGGATTATAGATCAGTGAAATCAACTAGAAACTGGAGAATAACGGCATCACCTCGACCAACATACAGGTGAGAAGCAGTGGTTCCGTGGTCCAATGCAGATGCCTGTCGAGTGAACAATTCATTACGTGTTCTATTTCGTAAAGATCGAATTCTCGGTATCTGAGCTTCGGTTGAGGGAGAGGTGATATATTGAGCTGGTTAGGATGCAGATTCAACTGATGCTCCTGATACTGATCATTGCTCAGTGTTCTGTGAGAGCGTCGCTGATCATCTTGTGGTGACCGGCGGTGAGTGTGGGTTGGATACACCGTCAGTTATCATACTTTTTGTGCAGTGACTTTACGTTGGACGTAATGTTGGATGTTATGACGCAGGAACACTGGAGATTGTGGTGAAATTTTCCGGTCCCCGTTGGAGCAGCCTGATTCAGCCGCATGTAGTGGCCGGCAGGGGGATGGGAGCGGTGGTAAATCTCCAGTGGTTTCAGAATGAAATGAGACCACGATTAATGCAAAAATATCATTGCCTTAGATAGTTCCGACGGCTGGGATCACCAGAGGAGAGTGTGAATTACAGGAACGGCAGTGCAGATAGCAATGGTTTATCGAAGAAATAAGTATAGTTGGGGATGTGTCAGCAATATGAGAAGATACCATCGAGAAACAGAGGAGACATAACACGGTGATAAACGCCAATCCAGGCGTTTATCCCCTCACACGGACCACTTCTATGTATGGCATCTCCCTCAACCGGAGGTCAGTTAGTGAGGACATTCCGCTTTATTAACCGGAACATATCATAAACAGTCCACCCACCAGACCTCTTTACAGGACCCCGTGACAACTGTTTCTCACCTGTTTGTTGGTCGAGTCTTTGGACAGGGTGTTACCTGGAACAGCAACAAGAGCGAGGATGGGATAATAGACGGGCTGAATCGTCAGCAGTAAATATCTGATCCTATAGTTCATGTTTATCCAAGGAGCATCCGATAAAATTAAGTCCGAAAATTGGAATACACCCCTCCCCATCGCTGTTTCATCCCACTCTCTTGTTTCCGGATCCCGACCCATTCCTGGAACACCTCACTCCACTGTTCCCAGATTCCAATCGGTGACCAGAACTTCACACTCTACTATTTACAGATTACATCCGTTCATGTAACATCCCACTTCTTTGTTCGCAGCTCCCGAAATATCTTCTTCCGCTGTGTAGCTGCTGCTCTCTGTCAGTGATGGAGGGGCTGCTTCCACTGATACTGTGAGACTTCATCGAAAGGAACAGGTTTTAAAAGCAGTGGGGAAAACCCTGGTGACACAATCGGGCTCCGTGCAGTCTGACGTTAATTACACTCACTGAAAAAACATCTGCGGTTAAACCCTTCGTATCCGGACAGCAGGAGCAACACTTGAAATGAACGTGATAAAACGGTGACAATGACCTGGATATATATTCACTCACCTCGGACATTTCCACCACCCCTCCATAGGACAGAAGATACACAGCCTGAAACCACGAATCACCGGGTTCACGGCCAGCTTCTATCCCTCTGTCATAAGATTACTGAACGTTTCCCACGTACGATTAAATAGTCTGTCCATATCACAGTCTGCCTCGTTATGACCTTACACACCTCTGTCTGTCTGCAGTGTACTTTTTATCTCTCACCACCCTCTCTCTCCCCCTCTCTCACCACCCTCTCACTCCCTAGATCTGTCTTCCCCCTCTCTCCCCCACACTCTCTCTCCAACCTCTCTCTCCCTCTCTCGCTATCCCCTCTCTCTCCCCTCTTACCCATTCCCCTCTCTCCTTCCCCCTCCGTCCTTTCTCTCGCCCTCTCTCTCCTCCATCTCCACTCCCTCACCCAACTTACCCCGCTATCCCCCTCTCCCCTACTCTATCCACTCTCTCTCCGCTCTTTCACTACCGTCTCTTCTCCTCTCTCACCCCTCGCTTCCCCACCCCACCGTCTCTACCCCTCTCTCCCCCTCCCTCCCCTCTCTCCCTCTCTGTCCCCCTCTATCCTCTCTCTTTCACCCCTCTTTCGCCCGTCCCCTCTGTCCCCTCAACTCTGTCCCCACTCACTACCCGCTCTCTCCACTTCTCTCTCCCCTCCCGCTCCCTCCTCCTCTCTCCGCTCCCTCCACCCTCTGCCCCCTCTCACTCTTTCTCCCTCTCTATCCCCCTCAGCCCTCTCACCAGCATCTCTCTCCTCTCACCCCTTGTCTCCCTCTCCCCCTCACTCCAGCTCTCTCTACACCGTTTCTCCCCTTCTCTATCCCCCTCTCTCATCTCCCACCTCTCTCCCCTTCTCTATCCTCCTCTCTCTGCCCCTCTCTCTCTCTCTCACCTCTCTCTCTCCCACTCCCTCTGCCCCTGTCTCTCTCACCCCTCTCTCCCCTCTTCGTCGCCTATCTTTCTCCCTCTCTCTCTCCTCTCTCTCTCCCCTACCTCTACCCTCTCTCACCACCCTCTCTATCTCTCCTCTCACCCCTCGCTCTCCCACTCCTTCCTCTCCCTCCTCCCTCCCTCTCTCTCCCTCCCCCCTCTCCCCCCGGCTCTCTCTCCCTCTCTCTCTACCCATCTCCCTCCCACTCTCTCTCCCCTCGCTCCTCTGTCCCCCTCTCTCGCTAAACTTCGCATTCAGCAGGATTAAGCTAAATCAGCCATTTTTCCGCCTAGATCTGCAACTGATCTGTATCCCGCTGGATATATTGGCAGTCTTCTACACTATCCACAACACCACCAATTATTGTATCGTCTACGAACGCACTAACTCACCCATTCACAGTTTCATCCAGGTTATTTTCATATATCATAAACCCTAACCGGCCCTCTACGGAAACCTGTGGGACACCACTTTTTAACGACCTACAGACAGAATAAGTTCCATCGACCACTTCCCTCTGTCTACCATGGGCAATCCAAACGGCCAGGTCACTCTGGATGGCGCGCGTCATAATCTTCCAGTTGAGTCTTCCATGAGGGACGTTGTAAAACGGCTTACTAAAATCCATGAAAACAAGATCCTCATCTCCACCTTCATCTACGAAATTCGTCACCTTCTCCAAGATCTCGGTCAACTTCGTAAACGTGTCTTGCCCAGCACAAAGCCAAGCCGTCTGTCCCTAATAAGGCTGCCGTTTTCGAAATGCTCATCAATCCCATCCCTAAGAATCTTTTCCAATAAATTCAATACCACAGACGTGAGACTCACTGGTCTATACTTCCAGGAATATCACTATTTCACTTCTTTGACTAACGGAACAACATTAGCTCCTCGTCATTCCTCGTGCACCTCTTTACTGTCTGGTGAGGACCCGAAGCTCTTGATCAAAGCCTCTTCTATCTCATCTCGTGCTTCTGTCTTAACACGGGGTTTATTTTATTACGCTCTAGGGACCGAAATCCTCTGGCATTTTATATTTTCAGTCTAGGATAAAGACTCTGACTATTTGGATGATCTCTGCCTCTGATAAGTTGAGACATTTCTATCAGATCGCCTTTTGCCTCCAACACTCCAGAGAAAACAATCCAAGTTTGTCAACCCTCTGCGTGTCGCTATTACCCTCCAATCCAGGAAACATCTTGGAGAACATCTTCTACGCCATCTATAACGCTGCCACATCGTTCCTATAGTGTGGCCACCAGAACTGCACACTATACGCTAAATCCGACACAACTGATGACTTAAACAGTTGCAACGTGACTTTCCAACACTTTCACTCACCGCCACAACTGATGAAGGTAAATATGCCGTATGCCTTCTTTATCCCCCTGTCTGCTTGTGTGGTCACTTTCTGAAACTGTGCACTTGAACCCCAATATCCCTCTGTACATCAGTGCAGTTAACTTTCTTGCCAGGAAATGTGTATTTCCCCCTTGCACAAGAGCTCCCAAAGTGCAACAGCTCACACTTGTCCCGTTTAAACTTCATTTGCAAATTCTCCGTCTACATCAGTAACTGATCTGTATGCCCCTGTATTCTTAGACAGAGTCCACACTGCCCAAAACGCCACCAATCTTCGAGTCATCTGCAAAATTACTAACCTACCATTACCTTTTTAGCCATGTTCTTTTCATGTATCAAAAAGAACAGAGGGCCTTCTACTGATCCCTGAGCTACACTACTGATCGTTGATCGTTGGGGAAGGGAGATGGAAGGAGGGAGGGTTGGAAGATAGAGGGAGGGAGAGAGAGATTGAGGGAGGAGAGGGGTTGGGATGAACGGAATGCAGGAGTCATGGAGTGACAGAATAATACAGCACGGAAACAGGCCCTTCAGTCCAACTGCTCCATACCGAACACAGAATCCTGTCTGCTAGTCCCACTTGTCCGCGTTCGCCACAGAACCCTGTAAGCTCTTCCAGTGTCCAAAACGCTCTTAAATATTGCAATTGTGCCCGCCTATACAACTTCCTCGGGCAGCTGATTCCAGGTACTCACCGGCCTCTGTGTAAAGGGGTTATCTGTCAGGTCTCTTTTAAACCTCTCCCCTTTTATATTGTTCCTGTGCCCTCGAATTTTGGACTCCCCAGCACTGGTGGAAAAGACTATGACCGCCCACCTTATCCATTACTCCTCATGATTTTACCAACTTCGACGAGGTCACCCCTCATTCCCCTGCGCTCCAGGGAATAAAGAGCCAGCGTGACTAACCTCTCCCTGTGACTCAGTCCCTCTGGTCCAGGCGGCGTCCTCGTAAATCTCTTCTGCACTAGCTCCAGCTTGACTGTCTTTCATTTAACAGGGTGACGACAATTGTTCACAATATTTCAAGTGCGGCCTCACCAACGACTGTTATATCTGGAAAAATAATGTCCCTGTTCCTGAACACGAAACCCTGACTGAGGAAGACCAGCACCCTGTCTACTTGCGCAACCGCGTCTGCGAACTGTGCACTTGTATTTACAGATCCCCATGTTTCACAACCTACGTCTGCCATATACTGTTTAAGTGCTGCCATGGTTTGACTGCCCAAAATAATCACCTTGTACTTATCTAAGTTGAAATTCATTTTCCACTCCTCAGCCCATCTCCATAACCGTTCGAGATCCATTTGCAAATCATTGCAACATGCCTCACACTCAACAAGACGCCCGAATTAAGTATGATCAGCAAAGTTGTTAATTGTGCCATGTGCATTGATGTCCAAATCATTTACATACATAATGACTGATATTATCTTTCTGCCGGCCTGCCAAATCCATCTCATACCCACTTTTTGCATTCTTTATTTCCCTCTTAAGCCCGGTATGTAAATTTTTATGTTTGTCGAGGGATTCATTTGTCCCCAGCTGCCTAAACGCGAGGACGATTCATTCTTTTCTCCTGAGCTGAGCCTTGATATCTCTCGTCAGCCAGGGTTCCATGAACTTGGTACCTCTCCCCTTCACCCTGTCAGGAACATGCTGCCCCTGGACCCTTGATAGTACCCTTTTGAAAACCCCGCACTTAACAAATGTTCGTTTTCCCTCAACTACAGTCCCCAAATCGATCCCAGTGAGATCCTGCCTAATCCCCTCAAAGTTTACCCTATTCCTGTTCAGGACATGAGGCAGTGATTAGGATGTGCCGGTCATTTCAAGAATCGAATGTTTGAAGGGAACTAGCTGTTGCTTTACATGGTGGTGTGGGACTTCAGGCTTCTGCACCTCCTGCCTTATGGTAGCTGCGAGAAGATGGCATGGCCCGGACGGTGGGGTAATCTTTGACGACGGAAATTGTCTTCTTGAGGCAGCACCTCCTTATATACTACCGACGGTGGCGAGGGAAGTGCCCGTGAAGTATTGGGCAGTCCACCACTCTCTGCAGCTTATTACGTTCCTGCGCATTCGAAGTGCCATTCCGGACGGTGATGCAACCGGTCAGGACATGTTCAGAAGGTTTTTAAAGCGTTCGGTGACAAGACGAACCGCCTTAACCTCCTAAGAACGTAAAGACGCTGGCGCGCCTTCCATCGGTGTGCTGGACCCAGGATAGGTCGTCGGAGATGTTAACGACCAGGGCTTTACAGCTGTAGATCCTCTCCAGCGTGGAAGATAAAATAGGTTTCTTACAGCCCTAAGCTTTCGACCCTGTATCTCTCCCCACAGACGCTGCTCAACACTGGTGCGAACACGGAGTTTCCTAATTATTTGTGACCCTCCCTCCAGTGTGGTTTTGTCCACTTTTTTCCCTCAGTAGCCCGCCCCCTCTCCAAGACCGCAAGAAACCTGTACCACAGCTCACCATGTCAGGGAAACCAGCCTTCCCTCCACGGCCTCTGTCTACACTTCCCACCGCCTCGATAAAGCAGCCAATATAATCAAAGACCCCACCCACCCCGGTCATTCTCTCTTCTTCCCACTGCCGTCGGGCAGAAGATACAAAAGCCTGAGAACACGCACCATCAAGCTCAAGGACGGATTCTACTTCGTTTTTATAAGACTCTTGAAAGAACCTCTCATTCGTTAAAGATGAAACCTTGATCTCACAATCTACCTCATCATGGCCCTTGCACGTTATTGTCTGCCTGCACTGCACCTTCCTTGAAAGAGTAACATTTCATTCTGCTTTCTGTTCTTGTTATTTTTTCCCGTTTTGCACTGTCTCAATGAACTTATATCTGGAATTACCGGTCTGGATGGCATGCAAAGCAAATGTCTTTTACTGTATCCCGTAAGATGTGACAATAACAATTACCAATAATAAACCAATTACAAATTAAGAAAGAGGTTAAAAAGCAGGGCACCACGTGTAGTGGTGTCTGGATTACTTCCAGTGCCATGCGACAGTGAGAGCAGAAACAGAAAGATGGGCCAGATCAATGTTGGGCTGAGGAGCTGAAGCTGGGGGCAGGGATTCAGGTTCCTGGATCATTGGGATCTCTTCTGCGGCAGAGGTGACCTGTATAAAAGTAAGCGTCGAGTTTATTGTCTTCTGCACAAGTAGATGAACGCACAGGTGCCATGAAATACTGACTTGCAGCAGCATCACAGGCACGTAGATCCAAAGAGCAATACTTCATGGATACAGGACGTTAGGTCCAACGAGTCCATGCCGACCACCAAACAACCCAGCTATTGCCAATAGTTTGCATCATATAAGCAACATTCACAAGAAAAAAGACATAAATTAAACACAAACTCTACACAACTATGCACAAGAGGACCGATGCATCTGAACTGGAGGGGAAAAAAGATCATGGGAGGGAGATTTGCTGGTGCTACTTGGAGTGTTTAAATTATACCTGCAGAGGGTTGGGACCCTGGGCAGGAGACATGCCGATGAGAGTTTGGCGGCAAATCCTGCAGTCAACGAGAGCAAGTTTTGACTCCAGAAAGGGAGAAGGAGAGAGTGAAGGTGGGAGTGGTTACCGGAAATTAGAGAAATCGGTGTGGAGGCCGTCAGGTTGGAGACAAACAAGGCGGAATATGAGCTGTTATTCCTCCAACCTGCGTCTGGCCTCTGGCCTCAACGTGGCAGCAGACGAGACCTTAAGATTGACATGTCAGTATGGAAGTGGGATTTGGTATTGGAGTGGCTGGTCACCGCTAGATCCTGGTTTTTGCGGTGGACGGAGCGAAGGTCGTTGACGAGGCAGTTATCCAATCAGCGTCTGGTCTCACTGATGAAGAGGAGGTCGCACCAGGAGCACCGGATGCATTTATGACACCCGCGCATTCACAGGTGGAGGCAGAGGAGATGGAATACAGCGTCGGGAAGTGTATTATTGGCTGAGGAGCTGGTACCGGGTGCAGGGATTCATCTTCTTGGACCACTGAGACTTCTTCTGGGGTAGAGGAGACCTGGACAAGAGTGACAAGTTGCATTGAACCAGAGAGGGACCAATATCCTTGCAGGGAAATTTGCCGGTGCTCCACGGGAGGGTTTAAATCAGAATACCGGGGGGAGGGGGGGGTGGGTTGGGTGGGATTCCGAGCAGGACCAAATCTTGCAATAAAGCCAGCTAGAGCAAATCTAGATGTCAGGAATACTCAGTTAAACTGCATTTATTTCAATGATCAAGGTTTAACAAGCGAACGGGGCGATCTCAGATCTCAGAGCATGGATTGACTCTGAGGACTGGAATGCTCTTGATATAAAAGAAACACGGCTATGAGAAGGGCAAGACTGGCAGTTCAATATTCCAGGATGCAGATGCAGAAGAACAGGTAAACTTGATGGGACGGAACTTCTTTGACAAGGAATGACATAACAGAGATGATCAGAGATGACGTTCCAGGGGGATCATACATTAAGGTCACATGGGCAGAACTTACAAACAAGAATCGGAAGGTCACTGTTGTGGGCCTGTGTTCTAGACCCCTGCCATAGTCATTGGAGACTTGGGGAGAATGTGTGCAGACACATTTATCATGGATTCAAGGAGTCATGGAGCACAGATACAGCCCTTCGGTCCAACCAGTCCATGCCGTCCACGGAGACCACCCAGCTCGTCCCGATTTCCTGCGTTACGCCCATATCCCTCCAAGCCCCACCCTCCAGCTTCCTAACCAATTGTTTCTGAAACATTTCCTCTAGCCGCTCGTTTCATCTACTCATCACCCGCTGCGTGAAAAAGATGACACTTAGGTCCATTTCACCCCTTTCACTTTAAGCGTATGCCCCCGAGTTTTGGAGTCACCTACCCAAGGAGAGAATGTTACCGTCCACCTTGTCCATATACCTCTTAATCCAAAACACTTCAATGAGATCATCCCTCATTCTCCTACGTTCCTAGGAAATGAGACCTCGACTGGCCACCATCTCCCTATCATCCATGCCTTCTAGTTCTGGCAACATGTTCGGAAATCTTTTCAGCACTTTTCCAGTTTATCCACGTCTTTTCTATCACAGGATGCATGAAAACCTACAAGTACTTAAAGGGGTTCTCCCCAGCTTGCCAAACGGTTTATTTACCACACTGTCTCCCTGTGACGCCGCTTTCAACGAGCTGTGCACTTTCACTCCAAGGTCACCCTGCTCCATTACACTCCGTGGTGCCCGACCATTTATAATGTAATTCCGACGCTGGTTTAACTTTCCAAAATGCATCACCTCACCCTTAACTGTATTTAAATCCATTTGTCACTCTTCTTCTCAGTTCCGTAACTGAGCAAAATCCCCTGGCGATCTCCGATAATCTTTCTCACCATCAACAGTACTCCCGAATTTCGTGTCCTCCCCAAACTAACTGATCGTCTTGTATATTCTCATCCAAATTATTGATAGAACTAACGAATAAGAGGCACCCTAACAACTATTCCTGTGGCACACCACCAGTCAGTGGCCTCCATTGCGAGACACAACCTTCAACCACCACCCTCTGCTGCCTACCTCCCAGTAAATTTTGAATCCACCATACAAGCTCTCCCAGGATTCGATGACACCTCACATTCCAGACCAGCCTACCATTCGGGACCTTGTCGAAGGCCTTGATGAAGTCCAAATTGACAACACCCACTGCTCTGCACTCATCTGCCTTTTCGGTTACCTCTTCAAAAAAGTTGAAACATTAAAAAAAGGTTTTGTCATACAGGACTTGCCACGCACAAAACCATGCTGACTCCTCCTTATCACACTCTGTCTGATCAAATATAAAGTGACAGCAAACTGTTAATGGAAAGACTCGCAAGAGTGTTGATGAACAGGGGGATCTTTTCGTAGAAATCCACAGCTCTCTGAAAGTGGCTGCACAGGTTGACACGTCAGTGAAGAAGTCGCGTGGCATGTTTGCACCTGATAGTCAAGGCACTGAGTCAGGAAGTTATCTCGCTGCCGAAACTCTGGTTAGGCCGCACCTGGAGTGTTGCATTCAGTTCTGGTCGCCCCGTTACAGGAAGGATGTGGAGTGTTTCAAGAGGGTGCCGAGGTACCAGGATGCTGCTTGGATTAGAGTGCATGTGCTGTTTGGGGTAGTTGGAAAAATTTGGTTGTTTTATCTGGAGCGTCAGAGGTTGAGGGGATAACTGATCGCAGTTCATAAGATTACGAGAGTCACAGATAGAGTAAGCAGCCGGTATCTTTTTCCCAGGGACGAAAGGACTGATACCAAAGTAAATGCTTTGAAAGTGAGAAGCGGCAAATTAAAATAAGATGTGGGCGGCAGGTTTTTTTTTATACAGAAAGTTCTGGGTGCCTGTATTGTTCTGTCAGATGTGGCGGTGGAGGGAAATACGATCCGGGCACATAGATATATAGGGAATAGACGGTTATGGGCATTCTGTAGGCAGAAAAGATTAGTTTAGTTATGCATTTAAAAACTTGTTTAATTACACTGGCACAACAGTGTGTGCCGAAAGGGCATATCCTGTGCCGAACCTTCTTTTCAAACCCAGGTCTCTGGATATGTGAATTAAACCCTGAAACGGCGTGAAGTAATTCTGTCGAGAAGAACAGACTTCAGATTATTCAAAGACAAGGTCGAGTTTATTGTCAAAAGCACAAGTACACGAACGTAAGAGGTTCAATGAAAAAAGTACTTGCAGAGGCATAACAGACACATCGCGTTATATAAAGCAGCATTCTCAAGTAAAACAAATTAAACATGAATTGAACACAATTTGTTCAAGGAAAAATGCTCATTTAGAATAAAACAAAGTCACAGAGTTGAGATGAGTTGATATTGATTCCAGTTAACACATCCCGGCCCGATTCTACCTGTCCCCCCACCCCCGTGTGTTTGGAATGGGAGAGACGGTGTCGGTTCAGGCGGGGAAGCGGCGCGGATTTCGCACCTCCGCTCCGAGTTGAGTGCATCTCACAATGAGAGTGAGGGGAGATTTCACCACATCCTTCAGCTGTTCCATGATCTTAGTCTGGGTCACCGCGTATAGAGCCGATTTTGTACAGCAGACCAGGAGCTGCAGTATGACGCCCAGTTCCAGTGCGGACCCAGGTGGGAACGCAGCAACAGAAACGAACCACAATCGGAGCCACACAGAATTCACCGTAAACAGAGCCCACAACAGGATGAAATTCCCCGACACAACCCATATTAAATGAGGGATTTCCTGCAGCTCTCCATCTCCGGATCTCTGGGACTGACCCACTGCTCCGACCCCGGAGTCTCCTGCTGTCCTTCTCGCTACTGAAACGTGCCTGATGGAAAAGCATTGAGCAGGAAAATGATGTCAAATGGGATCACCGGCGTGAGGAGGTAATGAAGGAACTCGACCGCGCTCCAAACCACTGATAACACAACACGACCCCTACCCAAGCAAAACCAAGGGTAATTAATAAACATGTAGTTTCCTGACAGCAGGAAACACCAGAAAATGTCCTCAGCACGGTCACCGACCCCAGAACCTCAGCCGCCGTTCTGCTGGTGCAATACTTCGCTTTCAGCTTCTGACAACCCATGGCCACAAACCGATCAAATATGAAAGCGACGCTGAATTAGACAGAACAGTCCGTGGGTGCGTAAAGCAGGACAGCGTGGATATTACAGACGGAGATATACCTCACGAAACCAAACGCTTTCGGATAGAGAACCGGAATCTGTCTTAGTATCAGGTCGAGGACAACGGCCAGTAGATCCGCCGTTGCCATGGCCACCAGGTAGACAGTGACGCCTTTGTAGAGACCGTACTTACCCCGCGACAGGACCACAATCGTCAGCACGTTCACTGTGACGAAGGAAATAAACACAAACATGACAGCGGGCTTGGAGCAAAATCAGCAGATTCACAGAGAGAGGAATCAAATGTAGAAACCTGTTCTTGGATTCAGCGTTGGAGGTGGTTGTACCCGACACCGGCGTTGTCTGCTGGAGACGGGGATTATCGATCAGTGAAATCAACCAGTAACTGGAAAATAACGGCAACACCTCGACTAAAAGACAGGCGAGAAACAATGATTTTGTGGTCCGGTAAAGAAGTCTGACGAGTTAACAATTCATTACGTGTTCCAGTTAATAAATATCAAAGTCTCAGTATCTGAGCTTCGGTTGAGGGAGAGTTGATACATTGACCTGGTCAGTATGCGGAATCAGCCGAGCCTCCTGATCCTGATCATTGCTCAGTGTTCTGTGAGAGCGTCGCTGATTGATTTGTGGTGACCGGCGGTCAGTGTGGGTTGGAGACACGCTCATTCCTCCTGCTCTTTATACAGAGACTTTATGTCAGTTGTGGGTGAATCAGCCCAGGGTCTCCCCCTATTTATTACCCTATGAGCCAAAGTCTGTGTGCCGGGGCCGCCACCTGCTGCTGGTTGGGAACATGACGCAGCCACACTGGAGATTGTGGTGAAATTTGGCCAGGTCCCCAGCGGAACTGTCTGATTCAGCCGCACGTAGTGCCCGGCAGGGGGATGGAGGCGGTAGGAAGCAACCAGAGGTTTCAGATTCAAATTTCACCATGCTCAATGCAACAATATCAGTTTACTGATTGCCGCAGAGTTCCGAACGCTGGCATCACCAGACACGGCAACAACGAGATGACCGTGAATTACAGGAACGGCCCTGCAGATAGCAATCGTTGATCGGACAAATAAATGTAATTTTGGTCGTGTCAGCAATATAAGATGTTAACATCGAGAAACGAAGTTTGAACAACACGGAGACAAAAGCCATTCAAGGCGTTTATCCCCGCACACGGACCAGGTCTTGTTTGATATCGCCCTCAACAGGAGCTCAGTTAGTGAGGACGTTCTGCTTTATTAACTGGAACACGTAATGAACAGTCCACCCACCAGACCATTTTACCGGTGGCCGTGACCACCATTTCTAACCTGTTTGTTGGTCGAGTTCCACAATTCTAAAAGCAGGAAGCAAATTGCTTAAGTACTTCAAATGGTCAGTCAGCATCGATGGAGGCAAAGGGATGGTCGAAATTTAGGGCTGAGACCCTGCATCAGGCCTGAGAGTGTAAAGGCAACATAGCCAGAATAAAGAGATGACAGTGAGATTTCAGATAGAGGCTGGTGTGTGAAGAGTGAAA
This sequence comes from Pristis pectinata, assembly GCF_009764475.1. NCBI lineage: Eukaryota > Metazoa > Chordata > Chondrichthyes > Rhinopristiformes > Pristidae > Pristis > Pristis pectinata. The sequence goes on along the minus strand of NC_067425.1, from coordinate 38,585,518 downwards.
CCAGATTAGTGGGTTGATAGGCAGATGGATCCGGTGGGGGGGGGGGAGTGGGAGGGCAGATACGATGCAAATCCAGGACAGGGAGGGGAATCAGATGATGAGAATACCCTCAGTGACATCCTAGAATCCTTCGACATACTTGAAATCAAAGGAGGAGCTGTGGACACCCGCATGATCTCCAGATCCGTCTGTCTTTTCATTGGATTCGTGCAAGAATCCTTGTTCAAAATCTGCTCTGTACTTCCGTCCCAACGCTCTTTCTGCGATATCTCCGACTGCACTGGTGCTGCTTCCTGGATCCGTGATTTCCCCCAACATCCTCCTTGCCCTCAAATTCTCTGCTTCTGACATTCCCTTCATTTTCTTGATCTCTCTCTCCCTGGAGATAATCTATCCACCGATACCTCCCATAACCTAACGATTCGCAGAGTAAACTCGACGACATATCTTTAAACACTGTCTCATGTAAGGACGCCATTCGGTTTTCTCCGTTTCGCCGTTTCCCCGCATCTGTTCCAAAGAAAAGCATTTCCACTCTGAAATACCCCCCATCTTCAGAACATGTGGCTTCCCATCTGCACTGCGGATGAAACCATGACACGGATTTCCTCCATTTCTTGCTCATCTTCTCTAATTTCTTCAGGCTAACCTCTCTCTGGAGAGAACAGAGAAAGAGTATACCTCATCCTCACCTTTCGCTCCTCGGCATCTGGCATATCATCCTTCGTCACATCTTCCAGATCCAACAGGATCCCACCACCAGTCACACACACTCCTTGACTCTGCTTTCTTCCGATCCACCCCACCCCATCCCTGGCATTTCCCTCTGCAACCGCAGGAGGTGCAACACTTGCCACTTCACCTCCTTCACCACATTCCAGGGACGGAAACAGTTTTTCCAGAAGAGGCAGAGATTATGTGCACCTCCTCCGACTTTGTCCACTGCATTCAGTGCTCCTCTACATCAGAGCGAGCAAGTGTGGAGGAGGCCACATTGAGATAGACCAGACTACACATTGTCGTTACACTTGGAAATTATGCAGATCAAGTGTGCTCCACCCGCAACTACTAACTTGAGCTTCCAGTTGCAGGCCTCTTCCCATTCCTACGTCGATCTGTTTCTCCTTGACATTCAGCAATGCCAGGGCGAAGCCGAATTCAAGCTATAAACAACACCTCACATGAGTTTTGCGGATCCTGCAGCCCAATGTCATGAACACTGAGTTTTACATTTTCAGGTAACCCATATCGATGCTTTCCTTTCCAATCCCAATGGTCCACACACGTTCTCTCTCCCTTCTTTCACCTTTTCTTCCACCACCACCCACTCTCCTTGAGAAAGGTCTCTATTATCCCACAAAGAACATAGAACATAAACACTGCAGCACAGTAAGGACCCTTGGCCCACAATGGTCTGCCGACATTTTATCCTGCTCTGAGACCTATCTAACCTTTCCACCCACATAGCCCTCTATTTTTCTATCATTCACATGTCTGTCTAAGAGTTTCTTAAATGTCACCATCCCACCGCTGCCCCCATAACCTCTGCATACAGTGGGTTCCCGAACCCGCCTCTCTGCATAAAACACATAACCGTGACAATCCTTCTATCTTCCTGCAATCACCTTAAAGTTATGTCCGCTTGTGTTCTCCATTGTCACCCTGGGGGAAAAAAGTCTCTGAATGCCCACTCGACGTCGGCCTCTTATCATCGTGTACATCTCTATCAAGTCACCTCTCATCCTCCTTCTCTCCAAAGAGAAAGGCCCAAGCACACACAACCTATCCTCATAAGCAATGCTCTCCAATCCAGGCGACATCCTGGTAAATCTCATCTGAATATTCTATAAACTTTCCACATCTTTTCTATAATGAGGCGACCAGAAGTGAACACAATACTCCAAGTGGGGTCTGACCAGAGTTCTATAGAACTGCAACATCAACTTGCGACTGTTGAACTCAATAAACTGCCTTAATGAAGGCCAACACTCCACATGCCTCTGAACAACCCTATGGACCTGTGTGGCAAGCATGAGGGATGTGTGGATGTTTATCCCAAGGTTCTTCTGTTCCTCCACACTGTTAAAAGTCCTGCCATTAACCTTATATTCTGCCCTCTAATTCGATCTCACGAAGTCTATCACTTCACACTTCTCCGGGTTGAACTCCATCTGCCACTTCTCAGCCCAGCACTGCATTCTATCAATATTCTGTTGTAATCCACAGCAACCTTATACACTACCCAAAACACCACCAACCGTTGTATCATCAGCAAACTTAGTAGTCCACCCTTCCATAGCCTCATTCAAGTCATTTATAAAAATCACAAAGAGCAGGGTTACCCTGCGGAACAGATCGGATCCCTGCGGAACACCACTGTTCACCGACCTCCAGGCACAATGCGCTCCATCTACCACCACCCCTGTCTTCTGGGGGCGAGCCAATTCTGAATCCACACAGCCAGGTTTCCCTGGACTCCATGTCCCCTCTGACTTTCTCAATAAGCCTTCCATGAGGATCCCTATCAAACGGCTTACTGAAATCCATGTACAACACATCCACTGCTCTCCGTTCATCAATGTGATTTGTCACATCCTCAAAGAATTCAACCGTGCTCGTGAGCACGGACGGCCTCTCACAAATCCGTGCCTACTCTCCCTAATCTGCCCATGTTTTTTATAAATGCACATAAATCCTGCTTCTGAGAATCTTCTCCAGTAATTTTCCCACCACCGAAGTAACACTCACAGGTCTGTAATACCCAGGGTTATCCCTAATTCCTTTCTGAAACAAAGGAACAAGATTTTCCACACTCCAATCATTCGGCTACGCCTATGGACTTTGAGGACCCAACTATCGGCGCAAAAGGAGCAACTATCTCTTCCCTAGCTTCCCTTAATAACCTTGAATATATCCCGTCCGGCACCGGTGACTTATCTATCCTAATGTTTTTCAGCAGTTCCAGCACATCCTCTTTCCTTTCCTCACATCGACATACCCTCGCCTATCAGTATTTCGTCAGCTATCACAAACATAAAGGTTTCTCTCTGTGTCTCTCTCTGTCTCTCTCACACTCTCGCTGTCACTCTCCCTCGTCCCTGATCGGTCCTACCATTAGGTTAGTCATCCTCTTCACATACGTGTAGATAGCCTTGGGGTTTTCCTTGATCCTGCTCGCCAAGGACTTCTCATGCACCCTTCTAGCTCTCCTAAGTCCATTCTTAAGCTCTCTCCTGGCTACCTTGTAACTCTCCGGAGGTCTGTCTCATCCATGCTTTATAAACCTCAGGTAATGTTCTTCCTTCCTCTTGTCAAGATATTCTACATCTTATGTCAATCACATTTCCTTCACTCTACCATCCTTACCCTGCCTCAATGGGACAAACTTATCCAGAGCCCTATGCATGTATTCCTTAAACAACCTCCATATTTCCGCTGTGCACTTCCCCAAGAACATCTGTTCCCAAGTTCCTGCCTAACAGCATCATAATTCCCCCTACCCCAACTAAATACTTTGCCATATCGTCTGCTCCTATCCCTCTCCAAGGTCATGTAAAGGTCAATGAGTTATGGTCACTATCTCCAAAATGCTCTCCCAACACAGATCGGAAACCTGACCAGGCTCATTGCCTAGTAGCATCTATCCCCTTTATACCAATGAGGTGCCAATCAACATCAGGGAAGTTGAAATCTCCCATGACAACCCTGCTATTTTTGCACAGCTCCAAAATCTTCCTCCCGATCTGCTTCTCATCATCTCTACTGCTATTGGGGGTGGGGTGGAATCTGTACAATACTCCGAATAGAGTAATCGATCTTTTACGGTATATGACCTTCACCCACACTGACTCAGCGGACGATTCTTCCAGGACATCATTCCTTTCTACAACTGTGACAGTATCGACTCCCCCACCTCTTTTCCCTCAGTCGCTGTCCCTTTTGTAACATCTAAACCCCGGTATATCCAGCAGCCACTCCTGCCCTTGTGACAGCCGTTTCCATAATGGCCATCACGTCATAGTTCCATGTACTACGCTCTCAGTTCATCAGCCTTGTTCCTGAATCTTCTTCGCGTTAAGGTAGACACACTTCAGCCCATCCAACTTATTGCATTTTTTCCCTTTCAATTGCCTGTCCTTCCTGATAGTCTTTCTGCACTCTGCATCTAGTGTTCAGTAAATGTACCAAGCTCTGACTTATCACGCTGGTTCCCATCCCCCTACCAAACTACAGTAAACCCTCCCAACAATTCGTGCCAGCAGGAATGTTGGTCCCCCTCCAGTTCAGGTGTAACCAGTCCCTTTTGTACAAGTCATACCTTTCCAGAAGAGATCCCAATGATCCACAAATCTGAAACCCTGCCCCCTGCACCAATTTCTCAGCCACGCATTTATCTGGCAAATAACCCTATTCTTACCCTCACTGGCAGGGGGCACAGGCAGCAATCTAGAGACTACTGCCCTTGAGGTCCTGCCTTTCAGCTTCCTACCTAACTCCGTATATTCTCTCTTCAGAACCTCATCTCTCTTCCTACCTAATCTATGTCATTGGTACCAATATGTACCACGACCTCTGTCTGTTCACCCTCCCCCTTCGGAATACTGTGGACCCGATCCGAGACGTGCCTGACTTTGGCACCAGGGAGACAAAATACCATCCGGGAGTCTCTTTCACGTCCACAGAATCTCCTGTCTGCCCCCCTCTTACCATGGAATCCCCTGACACTAATGCAGGGTCTTGTCTTGAAACATGGAGTTCCACAGCTTCTACGGTTACTCTTTAAACGGCTGAGTTCTTCCAGCAGTTTGTTGTTGATGCTCCATGATAATAGAGTTACCAGAACCCGATGGACAAAGAGGTTTATTTCACGCGTGTATATCAACTGGGCTCTAGAATCGGGGGATAAAGGTCAGGAGAATCAGAGTTCATCGACAAAAAATAAGCGGTAGGTCATTTGGTATGGAATCAGGAGAAATTGCTTCCACCAGATATTCGGGAAGCTGTGCAGTTTTCCGTCAGGCAGGGACGTGATGTATTGTTCTGAGTTCCTTAAAAACAGTACTAGAAATAATTCTGAATATTATGGGAGGCAAGTAGAATGGCATGGTGCAGGGGAAGGGTCCGGATAAGCAGTGGTACTATCAACGTGATCAGCGATGGACCTGGAAAAGCAGCAATGCTATCAAATTGTCAGTGATGGTCTGGATAACTGCTGAATAAACAGATCATCCTGGGCGTTTGGGTGACTTTTATCCCGTTATGTTGGGTTCAATATGTCCGCCAGTAACATTAACAATTTGGTAAAGTGACGAAATATAATATTTCCAAGTTTACTGAAGATGTAATTTTAGATGGATTGTAGAGTAGGGAGGTTGATATAAAGAGGGCTCAATTAGACTATAGAATACTGGGAAAGATCAGGGAAGGTGGTGTGTAATGTGGAAAATCTTAACCTATCCACTTTGCTGCATAAAATCGGGGTTTATTTTCATGTATGGTGAATAACTAGAAAATCTGGCCCTGGCCTAAGGCTTCATCCTCCCACTTATGTTACATTACGGGGTGGTGGGGGGAAATTACTTAGATACATGAAGACAGCGACAGTAAAGTGAAAAGCGTGCGGTTGAGATGCAGCTGGGGAGGTATTAATTACTGGACTGAGTCCAGTGACACTGAAGGCAAGCCGCGGTGTACAGTTTGCAACACAGGAGATGACAGGAAAATATACAACAGCCTTTTGAAGCGTGAGTGAGCTGAGTGATGTAGGGGCCCAGGAATTACTGCAGAGGAATGTTTAAAGAAAAAAACTGACAATGTTTCATTGTACCCCCATCTTCAGTGTGGTAAGGGAGGTGAAAAATATAAGCACAAGGAAGATATTTACCCGACAACAACTGATAGTATGAGTAATTTCAGTGACGTAGCATGGTGACGTAGCATGGAAATATCGTCCGTCGTCGAGTACTGATGTATCCTGCCGACTTTACAGGCGGTGTCGCATGGTGATGGAGACAGTCAGTGATGAGACATGAGCGTCGAGGTGGACAGGTGTATGCCTGCGGACCCAGTTGTTAACGACGGTGAGTTCGGTGAAGTATCAGGACAAAGTACTGTAACACCAAGGAAGGCATTATATCAACTGATTGATGTGTATGATGCAGGCAAGGTTAGTTTTCTCTCGTATAGTAGGTCAGATTACAATGGAGTTCGATATTCACTCGAAAAATAAGTAAAGATGCATGTGAGGTCAATATATAGAAATATGTGAAGAAGCAGGTATTATCAGATATCCTGGGGAAAACATTTGCATCACGATGGCCTTGTTATAAAAAGGAAAGAGTTTATCGAAAAGGGAAGGTCGGTTATATGCCTTGACAAGTGATTACATTGTCAGGACAGAGGCAAATCAGATTGATAAGTCAGAACTTTCGTGAAGACAGTGATAGATCTGGACACGTATTCGTCGTAACAGTGAGGACCGTGTTGTGGGTGGAGACTTGGGGAGGTTATTAATGTACCTGCAGGTTGGTAAATAACAGCGATGTTCAGTGAGTCAGGGGAATGAGATGTCTCAACATTTGTGGAGAGCAGTGCTGCAATTGGACAGGTATTTACTTGCAAAGTGAGCTCCGTGGTGTGGCAGTCGGGAAGTCACCCAGCTAAGGATGTCACTGACTCACAGCTGGAAAAGGAGTCACAGCGGTAATAAGATCAGTGATAGAAGAGAACGAGAAACATTGTGAATGCCCGTGATGTATCTGGGCAGGGAATTACAATAATAGTGATTTCTGCCTTCAGGGGTATCAGAATACGGTGAACTGTGAAGATCATTAATGTGGCTGGAAAAATGTAAAATAGTAGTGAGGTTAACGGTGTGGGAGGATAGGAGATCACGCCACTAGGACAGTCAGATGTATCTGCACATTAAGAATGTCACTGAAATATATGCGTGGAGCTGTCGCACGTCACTGCCGCGGGAAGGTCACTGGGGTGCCTGGGAAAGTACGTTTTGAAAGACTGAAGTTTGTAATACTTAAGATGAGAGTTCCTGACCATACGGAGGTCAGTGAAGTATTTTGGACGATTACTGACGACAATAGTGAGATCAGCGTTGTATGAAGGTGAGGGATCACGTCACTATAACAGGTATTGATGTATTTAGACAGTTATCTCTGGTATTCGTCAGATCATTGGCATAGAGGATGAGAAGTCACAACGGATGGGATATCAGTGGTTGAATTATATCAATACTTGCAATACTTAGATGAGAGATCAGTGACGTACTTGGACAAGATGTGAAAACACTGTGGTTCACATAATTTATCCACTTGTGTGTTGATCTTCACCATCACAAATTGAAATCGTGTTAATTTTTTTCAACAAAGTCGACTAAGACATCTTCTGTTTGCACAGTTCTGTTCATTTTCATTATCTGTGCTACACCTTAAATATAAAACGTGTATTTCATTTTGCAGCTGAAAAGTGAAGGACAAGAAATAGTTACTGGTGTTGATTAAATTCAGTTTAGTTTCAGTGCTAATATATTAATTTCACCCAAGATTAACTGTCTTTATTTGTCGTAAATTGATGTCATTTGAACAAAATGACTGCTCAGTTAATTAAAAACAAACAGAATTGTAGAATTGCGTAACTTAGTTTTTATCAACCAACTGCAATTCACAATGTGAGATCTTAGCTATCATCACAATCTGGCGCCATTTACTGGCACACCACATATCTCACTTAGATGCCTACTGACCACACAGTTGTTGAAACGAAATCAAGACCTGCCAGGTACATACAGTGCGCACCGCATTACGCAGCTTGAAACTACTGTCTCAGACATTGGAAACTCAACTTCAGTTTTACTCACACCTCACCTGCTAGAGCAGGATCTTGAATATCAGTGTTGAATTAACAGTAGATTTAACCACAACATTAATTCCTTATCAAACATTGAGCCTATCTCAAATTATTAAAGTTAGTGATGAACGGACGATGAACAAACAACGAAACACATTAAAATCCCAACAATGATTTGCAAATTAGTTTCGTCATTGTCTAAATATTGCCGTTTCTGTCACCACATTCTTGAGACAACAAGCACTTCGGCTCATCACTTCACCGCACCATGTGTGGGAATGATAGCTCATAAATATGTGGAAGGATATGGATGGAGCAGGTCAGTTGGAAAGTAGGGTGGAGCAGTAGCAGTTTTCATCCAGACAAAAATGAAAAATGACACCGTAGGAGTGTTAACGTTCAGAGGAACCTTGGGTTGCAAGTTCATAGATTTCTGAAAATGACGACAACGTTATATAGGACAGTGAGGAAGGCATTTAGCATGCAAGCATTCATAGACCGAGGAACAGGGGAAAAGAGTTTGGATGTAAATTTGCAGCTGGTCAGGCCGCACTGAGTATTGTTTACAATTCTCGTCACCAAACTACAAGAAATACACGGTCATTTTAGAAAGAGTGCAGCAGAGCGATTCGCCAGCAGACTTGTCTGGAATGAAAGATTTTATTATAAGGAGAATTTGGAGGGTGTTTATCCTTACTGGAATGTCGCAGTCCTGGGGGGGGGGATTTTATGGAAGTTTATAAAACTATGAAAGCATAGGTTGGGTAGATAGTCATTTTTTCCACTGGTATTGTGGAGTGCAAAACGATCGGACATCGGTTTAAGGTGAAGGTGGGAAATATAAAAGCGATCCCAGAGAGGGATTTTTTTCACAGATGGAGGTGGTGAGAGGGAATGCACCGCAAGAAAAAAGTGAAAATGGGAAATACATCTACTGCGCGTATAAAGCATTTGGCCAAGTATTTGGATCGGTAATGAGCAGAGTGATCCGAGCCGAATGCGAACAAATGAGATTTGCGTGCATGGGCATGTTAGCGCCTGGTTCTGTGCTGTGCAGTATGGATCTATATCTCTTTTACTTGAATACAAAAAAAAACAACCGACGTTCATTGTGCAAACCATTTCCCTCGCAGACCAATAATGTGAACGAAATTGAAGTTTATGGGCAGAAAACGACCAGGTCCACAGCCGGATTTCAGACTAAGCTGTGTGTATCGTTGGCCTGGTATCTGATTATTTTTATTGTTACATGGTTAAGAGCTCATCACAAACAATTCCACACAGATTTGCAGAAAACGCAGAGGAAGATATTCAGTTGGCCGTTTGGTCTCCAGAACGTACGTCGTCCTCAATCGATATTAGGCTGAATTTGGACTCGCTTATGTGTCAATATTAACCCCACAGGCATCATTAAATTATGCTCACAGAAAATCAATCAAAGGGAAATAAAGAGCGAACCCTAATTGGGCATTGACGGGAGCTCACATGCTGAGATTCATTTCCTATACATTTGTTTCCAAACTGGTGAATGAGGTAAACGCTTCTACTTCTCCCATTATGGTATGTTTATGTCTCTGCATTGGACCGCGGCCGTAAAGTAAATTTCACGTCCTGTCAGTCAGTGATAATAAATCTGATTCTGATTCTGAATGCTATCAATTTTAGGGGAAACACCTTGAAATTCGTCCCCAGTTTCAGCGTCTTCAGCAGTTGTAAATTCTGGATGTCTGAGTTGGATTGTTACATTCGAGAATCATAGAGTCATACAGTATGGAGACAGTCCTTTGGGCCAAAGAGTCCATGCCGACCATGGAACCCACCCATCTAGTCTCAACTTCCTGCGTTCGGCCCAAATCGCTACGCCCCGGCCCTGCCCTTACCTATCCAGTGCTTCTTAAATGAAGTATTGGACATGCCTCAACCACTTCTACTGGCAGCTCGTTCGACAATCTCAACACTCCCTGCGTAAAAATGTTGTCCCTCGAGTCCCTTTTAAATCGTTCCCCTCTCACTCTAAATCTATGCCTCCTGGAATTGGACTCCCAACCTGGAAAAAATATTGCTACCATTTACCTGATCTATAGCTCCCATGATTTTATAATATTCCATATGATCACCTCTCATTCTCTTGCGCTCCAAGGAATAAAGACGTAGTCTGGCCAATCTCTCTTCAAAACTCAAGGTCTCCAGTTCTGGCCACGTCCTCATAAATCTTTTCTGTATTCTTTCCAGTTCAACCATGTGTTTCCTATAACATGATGACCAAAACTGTGTACAGTACTCGAAATGAGGCCCTCACCAACCACCTTACAAAAGAAACATAATGTCCCAACTCCACACTGGCAGTTCCCTGATAGACGAGGGCGAGAGTGCAAAACGCCATTTTCACCACCCTGTCTAACTGTGCCGCGCCTTCCAAGAAGATTTGCAGTTCTACCTCGAGGTTCCTCTGTCTCATTACCCTCCCTAGTGTCCTACTGCTTATTGTATAATTCCGACGCTGGTTTGACTTTCAAAAATGCATTACCTCACATTTAACTGTACTGATATTCATTTGCAACCCCTCGGCCTACTTTACTGATTGATCAAGATCTTGCTGTAATCTGCGATAAACATCTTCATTGTGAACAACACCTCCCCATTCGGCTCATCCGTAAAATTAATGATCAAGTTTTATGCATGCGCAGCCAAATCATTTATAATAATGATGAATAAAATGTGTCCCCACTCCGGCCCAGTATCACACTGCGTCACCCGCCACCATTCCGAGAAACAACGTTCAACCACCACCCTCTGCTTTCTTCCTCCGAGCCAATGTTGAATCCACCGAACAAACCTTCCATTGCAGCAGAGCATGCGGGACCTTGTGGAAGACGGTGCTCAAGTCCAAACCGACAACATCCACTGGTCTGACCTCTTCCACCTGTTCGGTTACGTCTTCAAATAAACTCTAAAGGACTCGGCTAGAATAGTTGAAGGGACGATATGTTTGTGATACACGTTATTGTTACATTTCTGTGCAATGTTTTAGTTTGATTTGAGGTGTACGTTTGGTTTTGGGGCTTTACAACTTACCGAGACATTGTGGGGACAGTTTTATTCCAAATACAAATAAAATTTCAGGAATCCAGTTTGTGTGAGGTTTTTAGTCATTTTATTAGTTTGACGTACAACGTCAATTTTAAATTCTGCATCAGATAAAGGGGTAAACCTGTTTGCGACAGTCGTTGTTGCATCGGGTAAAGGGTCTATATCAGTTTTATAGGTGATATCCAAGTGACAGATTCTTCAGGATTAAACAGGAGTGTTGGTTAAAGAGCCAGTGTCAGTTTTATCTGTGCGATAATTGAGTAATAATTGGTATTGGTATTGTTTTATTATTGTCACGTGTACCGAGGTACAATGAAAAACTTGTCTTGTATACCGATCGTACAGGTCAATTCATTACACAGAACAGTTGCATTGAGATAGTACAGAATGCATTACTGTAGTACACCTAAAAACAATAAAGATATAGAGTAAATTGTCACAGCTACACATAAAGTGCAGTGCAATAAGGTGCAACGTCACAACAAGGTAGATCGTGAGGTCATAGTTCATGTCATTGTATGAGGGAACCGTTCGATAATATTATCACAGTGGGGTAGAAGCTGTGCTTATGTCTGGTGGTAGCCGCATCTTCTACCCGATGGAAGAGAAAATAAGAGAGAATGTCCCGGGTGAGTGGGTCTTTGATTATGCTGGATGCTTCACCAAGACAGTGAGAGGTAAAGACGGAGTCCAAGGAGGGGAAGCTGGTGTTCGTGATGCGCTGGGCTGTGTCCACATCACTCTGCAGTTTCTTATGGCCCTGGGTAGAGCAGTGGTCGTACAAAACCGCGATACATCCAGATAGGATGTTTTCTATGGTGCATCGGTAAAAGTTGATGAGAGTCTTTAAGAACCGAATTTCTTTAAGAACCTGAGGAAGTACAGGTTCTGGTGAGCTTTCTTGGCCGTGGTATCTCCGTGAATTGACCAGAACAGGATGTTGGTGATGTTCATTCCTAGGAAATTGATTCCCTCAGCCCTCTCGACCTCAGCACCATTGTTGTGGACGGGTGCATATACACAGCCCCCTTCCCTGAAGTCAATGACCAGCTCTTTTGTTTTGTTGACATTTAGGGAAATGCTGCCATGACACCATTCCACTAAGGTCTCTATCTCCTTCCTGTACTCATCGCTGTTTGAAATACTGCCTACAACGGTGGTATAATCTGCAAACTTGTGGATGGAGTCAGAGCAGAATCTGTCCACACAGTCATGAGTGTATAGGTAGTAGAGTTGAGTGCTGAGGACGCAGCTTTGTGGTGCACCAGTGTTGGGAAAAATCGAGCCGGGGGTATTGCAGCCTATCCGCATTGATTGCGGTCTGTTTGTTAGAAAGTCAACGATCCAGTTACAGAGGGAGGTGTTGAGTCCTAGGTCTCGGAGTTTGGTGACAAGCTTGCTTCGGATTATTGTATTGAAGACAGAGCTGCAGTTAATAAACAATAGTCTAACGTTGGTGTCTTTACTGTCCAGATGCTCCAGAGCTGAGTGAAGGGCCAGGGAGATCGCATCCGCTGTGGACCTGTTTCGGCGATAGGCGAATTGCAGTAGTTTCAGATTGTCTGGTAAACTGGAGTTGATGCGTGCTATGACCAACCTGTCAAAGTACTTCATGGTGGTGGATGTCATAGCCACTGGTCGGTAGTCATTGAATTCTAAATACTTTTTAACTTGAAACGACTTTATTTACTTCGGGCCGGTTCGCGTTCAGTAGGTGCCACGTCTATTTCTGGTGGTTGAAGATCTGCATCTAGATGAGTGCAATATTGATAAGTAGTCAGTTGGATTTTCATTCACTGAAGAAATTAGTGTGGATGTCAAAATGATGAACATAGTTGTGCCAGTTGCGTTGTCTGTTTGGGAACCAGGTCAGGTCTTGTTGATGAATGTACTACTTTAGCATCGAGAAGTTTTCTATCAGAATGTTTGTTCGCATTAATTCAAAAGCTTCGCTTTGTGACGCTGTGAAAACATAACGCTATTCGGCAGCTGGAGCGGTTGCAACAGGTTGAAGCCGAGCATTCGCCTGAAGAGCTTCTCAGGTTGAAGTATTATTTCATGCAGTATTTCCGGCAGCCACATCACTTTCAGGACCAATATCAATTAGCGAGATGGTTGAGTCCAGAACACAACGTCTTTGGTCCTCCAGTATAGAACATAGAACACTATAGCACAGTATAGGCCCTGCGGCCCACAATGTTGTGCCGACATTTTATCCTGCTCTAAGATCTATTTAACTCTTCCCTCCCACATAGCCACCTTTTTCTATCATGCATTGTCTGAGGGTCTCTTAAATGTCCCTAATGTAACTGCCCCTACAACCTCTGCCGGCAGTGCGTTCCACGTACCCACCACTCTCTGTGTAAAAAAACTTACCCCTGACATCCCCCTTGGACCTTCCTCCAAAACACATTTTGATGTGAACCAGAGCATAATTGAGGTAATAGATTTATTTTCGGTTTCAATTCAAGATCTATAATATTTTTGTCTGCCTGTATTCAATCCAACGTATTCATCTTGTAGTTTCTGTGTTGAACGGGATTATTATGTTTGTGGTCATGTGCTGGTTCGAGGACGCTGCTGGGCAGGAATTGTCCGAGGGACTGATGTCGGTTGAGAAGAGGATCGGGCTGATTGGAGAATCAATTCGATAAGCTGAGGCAATGAAATACACTTCTGTGTTTATTATGGAAGGTAACCCCGAACGACTGTGGTGGTCCGAGGAGTGTTATAACATTGGCATGCCGCTTTAGTTTCAATCGTTTTAATTATCTTAGTGCAAAAGCTTAATCTAAGGTGATGTGGAACATATTTATTCACATTATAGATACAAATCACCTAATTCCTACCTTCAAATTTGACAACACCTATCCTGAGACGGCGCTTTTGGTATTGCATCGTGGAAAGTGCAAGAAATTTCAAAACACCAGCAAATTAATATGAAATGGAAAGAAGTGCCTAATGTTTAAAACAATATTCCCACAGCTGGAGGAATGCCGCCCCTGATTACCATTGATTAATGTGAAATATCGCTGCGTTCTATTTCCAGATAAGCCTGTGAAATGAACAAAATCAGTTATTGCAGAAATTTAACTCGGTTGTTTATCTCACAGACTTTAACATGCATATTTTTACCACGTTGAAATCTCAATGTCCAAATGGAGATTCAAAATAATATATAATCTCCGGGAATGTATCACATAGATAATTTGATTTAAAGACCTTGCCTACAACGCAAAGTGACATATCTAGTCACGGAGAAAAAATGTTGGAAACTTATAACAACGCGGAGAAAATATTGTACGTGGTCATTACCGTCACTTGAGTTCCTGTTTAGTAAGCGCAACAATCAAAACAGTTCATGAACTTAAATATACTTCAGCGAAGTTGTACTTCCATTTAATTCAGTTGAAGGAAATATACTTCTTGACTGTAGATTACGGAAAGTTGGGCTGAATACCGGCAGTTTGCCCTGCGGGAAGATTTTAATGGCAGAGGATAAAATTGGAGAAGTTCACTGAATATGCTGTCCTCTCCACATTGGAATATAAGGCAGTTGTCAGTAAATATCACACGAGGATATTACTGATAGTTGGTTACTGATCGCGCTTGATCACTTTACCCGTTATTGTGCAGCTGTACTTCGCATCTTTAATCATGTTTGTTGTCAAGTGGGAGTGGTCACGAAAAACAGTGGATATGTTCGTGCAATAATATATCTGACTGTCCAATTCCAACATTTGGGGTCCGTATCTGTGTGGAATAATTCGCAACAGAAGCAATGAGATGCTATCAGCGCAGTATGATATTCAGTGTCCGCTATCAACAGGAATTGAACATCATATGCTTGTTGTTATGTTTTGGGAATTGCTAAATTGTACTTGTGTGGCTGACTAAACGGAGCATCACACCTGACGACAATGATCATGCCAGCATAACCCGTTCCCTAATGCGATAATTCTCGTTCGCCCTGCAAGATTCAAAGTAGGATTCACCCTGACATTTCACGCCAATAAAATTCACCTGGATCGTCTGCCGTCATTTATGCCCCGTCCTTCTTTCCAATCGAGTGGACCCCATGATACCTCTCCCTGCTGTTCCCTCCAATATTAGTCCAGTCATGGAGAGAAGTGATGGTGTAACGGGTTTGGGTGGCCGATGGCAATGTTTGTGTCATATGTCTGTTCATGGATTGGGTATTTGGGTATTGCACTCGGATGGCCATTGCTGCTTGTCCCGGACATAAATATATGCATCTTACGATTGCACTGATGTACCGAGCAGAACAGGCAAGGGTCCCAAATTTCATTCAAGACAGAACAATAACCAAGTTAATTTATCTATCCACCTACAAAGTTCAGGCAGTTTCGCCGGTAGCAGTAATAAAGTGAATTTCTAATCCTACTTTTCGAAATGACTCGGTTGACTTGTCTGGCTGGTGTGGAGTGGTTCAATCTCACGTATGGGTCTAGGTTGTTCGACCTCGCCGAGGAATCCCACTGCTGACGGTTACATTTCGCCCTGAATCTCTTCGTACCTCCCTTCAGTTTCTGAATTACCAGACGCCTGGATAACATGTCTGGTCCCTGATTAATCTAGAATTCCGTTTACATCTGTAAGTTTTATATATTGAGGTTTCCTCCGAGGCTGCTGGGTCCCTCCTGCCGTTAACTCCATGCTTCCCTGTTTCCGCTGTACTATGAAATAGGCAGCGTGGAATACGTTGGAAATTGCCAAGATTTCCATTTAATTGCAACCCTTGAGCTGACCAGATCTGCCGTGCCTGTTTAACGGATAACATCAACCCTCTGAAACTGCACAAGCACTCAGAATGTAATTGTTCTGTAACTCCAATATTTGTCCCTTTCTCTTTCTCCAGTGAATTTAGTGGCGATTGTGATCCTTTCCCGGGGAAAGTGCGGCCTCTCCACCTGCACTACTCGCTACCTGTTGGCCATGGCAGCGGCAGATCTACTACTATAATTATTACAGAGGTCGTTTTGTTTCAGATCAATTATCATTATTTCCCAAGGTGTTTCCTGGATATCACCCCTGTGTGCCTTGTTGTAATCGCGCTCAAACGTGCAACAGTAGAATGTTCAGTTTGGTTCACCGTCACCTTCACCTTCGATCGGTTTGTCGCCATTTGTTGCCAGAATTTGAGAACGAAATACTGCACCGGGGAAACTGCAGCTACGGTTCCAGCCAGCACCGGCATTCTGCTCTGTCTGAAAGATGTACCCATCTATTTTACACGCGAACCTGCGGAACTTGTTGGCAACTTACAGTTGTTCTGCATTACCAAAGCTAGTTATTATACAGATCCAAGATGGGTGGGATATGATTGGTTCGATAGCATTCTAACTCCATTGATTCCTTTCGCTGTAATTCTGCTGCTCAACGCTCTGACACTCGGACACATTTTACTTGCCAGTCGGGTCCGTAAAGGGCTGAGGGGTCAGAGCAAAGGGAAGAACTGCAGTGACCCAGAGATGGGGAGCAGGAAGAGGTCTGTGGTTTTACTCTTATCACCCTCTCCGGTAGATATGTTCTCCTATGGCTAACGTATGTTTTAGACTTCTTCTATTATAACATTACGGGAGCCGGTCGAAATGAATCTGAATATATCTTTCAACAAGTCGGGTATTTACTGCAGAATTTCAGTTGCTGCACGAGCACATTTATTTACGGAGCGACTCAGTCCAAGTTCCGGGAGCAACTGAAGAATGCTGTGAAATGTCCAGCCACATTAAGAACTCAAATTATTAAACGACGAATTATGTGAGCACGGTTTGCGGTTTGTTCTGCCTCCCTTGACATTTTGTATCAGACATCGGCTTCTGAACCCTCCCACAGGTTATAGTGGGTTGTTTTACATCTAATTGTGGAGACTGTCTTCGGGTTGAGCATTGTTTTCACTCAGAGTTCCTGGTAGAAGAGTGGTTGCAACCTAAGTCCCTGAGGCAGTGGTACTGTAGTAAAACGGTTACTACATTTGAGGTCACAGTTGGGCTCAGTTATTCTGTCCCTCCAATACATACAGATATTGAACGGTGCCGGTAACGTCTGGAGTCAATAAGATGGTAACTACATTTCCCTGCGACTGTGAAGCCATATTCTTGTAATGCTCAGGCTCAGTCATATTGTGGATCCACAATGTCAAGGCCCGATAGAACTTTTCGACCAATGCCAATGGACGCCGAAACTGTATCCACGATATTACCATCAGCAATCCTAAATGCACGATAGTAGGTTTTAGTTGTATTGTACCGTTCAGCAACATATCTCCCACAATACCCGTGTTCCTGTATTCATAATTCTCTTGGTATTTGAACCCGTAAATCTCTGGGGGGGAGGGGGGGGGAACTAGAAATGTACTGAAAACTCGTTGGGACTTGGAGTCTGTTCTGCCAATGTTTAGGCCCAGGAGTCATGCTACTACCATCCCCAACATCGAAGACAAATGACCACAATTTCTGCCGTAATTCAAACAGTTGAAAGTGCACACTTGTTCATGGATCCTACCCCACGTTTCCCGTATTCAGCCATCCTTTACCCAATATATATCGGTTTATTGATATAGTACCCACCATGTTCTGGTTTATTCAACACTTATACAAAAGACCTGATGTCACCGACTGTGTTTCCGATGACGTTATCCCCGTAATGATCAAGAGTCAGCGAATTGTCTGCAGTGGCACAGGGCCCGGAATGAAAGGTTGAAGTGAGACAGTATTCCCAGTGCACGGTGCTGATCATGAATTATCCAAAACTCAAAAGCGGAGAAACGGACTCACCATTAAAGATATGCATGAATAATGACCTTCTACTCACAATTCCCGGTGTCGGTGAGAGTGCACCCAGAAGATCCCGGGAGGATGAACCTGAACCTGCACTGTACATGATCAGGGAAGCTGGATCCAAATTATCCCGAGTCAGATAACCTGTACACACAGTCCGCGTGCTCTGTGAGAGAACATTCACAATCGCAAGTGTTACCGACCTTCTCCTCACAAAGCTGAAATCGCTGTCATGTACTAACAACTTCCCCGATCACTCGGAGATGCCGACAATTCCCGGCGTCATAATAAAAGATCTTTTACGAGCATATGAAACAAAAAAGAAACGGACCATTCTGCCCCTCGAAAGTGTTCCACGATTCGGTATACTCAGGACTGAGGTATTGTCACTTTCCAGCATTGCCTTCATGTTACCAGAGTCCTCCAACATCCAATGAAATTAAACATTGATCTCTAACTTCAATTCACACAGTGAATCAAGTCCCGTCAGGAATTGATCTGGCGAACCTTCCCACTCATCCTTCCAATCCATGTATACCCATCCAGAGGAAGGAAGGCCAGAAATTTACACACTAGTCCAGATGCGTATTCCGCAGGGATCTATCGAACAGCAACGTGTGATCTCGACACTGAAACTCAGATGAACTTGCAGTAAAGGACTTTCGTCATTTTCATTCCAGAAAATCACATATATGAGGACCCAGATCCCATTGAACGCAGGCAACTTTCAGACTGTCAAAAAAACAACCTCTGCCTTCCTCTGCATTTTCTACGAAAATAGACTGAGTTATCAGAAGTGGTTTGCGAGGAGAATGAGCGGCGACCTTACAAAGATGTTCAAAATTTTGTGAGGAATATATAAGGTTGATATTTGCAATCTTTTTTCCAGGGCGGGCGAGACCAAGACTGGGGTGCATAGATTTAGGGTGAGAATGGAAATATTTTAAAGGGACCTGAACAACTTCACGCAGACGGTGGTGCATAGCCGACTAGAGAAAAAACGGTGAATAACATGTAGCTTAATGAAATATAGTCAGGGTGACCAGTAGACAAGAATAAAGATCCAGCCCGACCAACATCTCCCGATAACTCAGTCCTTCTAGTCCTGGCAACATCCTGGTTAATTATTTCTGCACGCCTTTCATTTTAACCACAGCATTCCTGCAGCACGGTGACCAAAACTGTACACAGCACTGCCTCACCAAAGACTTACACAATTGCAACATAATGCCCCATCTCCGATTTTCAATGCCCTGACTGAGGAAGGCTAGCATGCTTAACGTTTTTTTCCCCACCACCCTGTGAACCTGTGACGGGGTTTTGAATGAACGATGTACTTGTACTCCAAAGTCCCTCTATTCTATTAAATTTCCTCGTGTAAGTTGTGTTGTCATCCTGCACCGGATCAGTACTCATTACTTTATGATTTTCTTGCACCTAACTCCCGTGAATAGGGTTATATTTGCAGTGCGTCATGCAGCTACGGACTGTTCCATCTGGATCACCTTCACTTTCACCTTTGATCGATTTGTCACCATTTGCTTTCAGAAGCTGAGAACAACGTATTGCGCCAGGGAAACGGCGTATGCCTTTCTGGCAACAACCGGTATGTTTCCCTATCTGTAAAACCTTCCTATCTACTTTGCGACAGGGCAGTATTACACCGACCCCGGGTGGCAGACACTTAACCGGTTCGATATGGTTTTAACTGCGTTGCTGCCATTTGTACCATTCTGCGACTCCACGCTGTGACAGTCAGGCAACATTTTGTGGCCAGTCGGGTCCGTAAGGAGCTAAGGTGTCAGAGCAAAGGGGAGAACCTCACAGGCACATAGATGTAGAGCAAGAGGAGATCTGTGTGTCCGAGAGGTTCTCCCCTTTGCTCTGACATCGGCAGTTTCATCCTCCTGTGGCTGGCAGCAGTTGAAGAATTTGTCCATTATCTGATCAGAGGAAATTCAGCAGATGGAATTGATTCTGAACGGAGATTTCATTCTGTCGACACTTGCTGAGCATAGAAGCTGCTGCACGAACACATTTATTTATGAGGCAATTCAGTCCATGTTGTCTTAGCAGGCGAAGTGTGCAGTGAAATACTCCGTAACCCCAGTGCTTCAGTTCATCAGAACGGCGCCCGAAGCAGAATCGAGACATGGCCGCAATATCTCCATTCCGGGGTCCACCTCCTGACATTCAACTCCTGATCTTGCAAGTGCCACGATCGGACGCATCACCTGTAAACGGCCAGCTCCGGGTCTCAAGCCAATCACAGCAGATGCTCCCACCCCGGGAGTGTTCCAGCCAATGACGATAGACGACTCCTGCTCCCCAGCATATCCGGGACAATGACCTGCTGCCCTCTCTGACCGGGGTCAGGAACTTGATTAGGGTAAATCTCATGTTACTGACTGTCTGTCCTTAATTTTTGGAGGTCATGATTCTCAATCCATCCTGCGCAGCTCTGTCGAGACTCGTGTTGAGATCCTCATGTTTCATTCACATTGACCTGGTCACGGTCTCGCACAACACACAAAGTGATGATGATGCCCCATCCACATTCGGGTAGAAGGCAAGTACCCAAGACGACAGGAGCAATTGGTCACCTGCTCAGTCAAACTCCTCTCTGCCGTTCAGTTCTGTCACGGCGGATCAATCCTTGCTTTCAATTCTCCTCACAGAGTCATGGAGTTCTCCAGCGCAGAAATAGGTCTCTCCACTCACCTGGTCCATGCTGATCACGGTGCTGACCGTACGTGCCCACTTGCTTGCGTTTGGCCCGTAACCGTCGAAATATTACCTATATCTGTACATGTACAAATACATTTTAAACTGGGTGACCGTTCCGCAGAACACTTGCGCTCTGTCCGTAACCACGATCTGCATCTCCCCATTGCCAGTCGCTTCAACTACCCCCTCACACTATTATTGATCTGTCGGTCCTCGGACTCCTCCACTGCCAGGAGAATTCCAAGTTCACACTGGAGGAACAGCACCTCGTTTTCCGTCTTGGAACCTTTCAGCCAAACGGCATGAACGTTGAATTATCCCACTTTATGTAATCCCCACCCAGTTCCCTACAAACGTCCCCGACCACGCTTCTCCTCTTCTTCCCTTTCCTCGCCTCCTTTATCTGCCTTTTTCCCTTTCTCGTTACTTTTGACCCTTCCCAAGGTGTGACTGTTCTCTCCTTCCTCCCCCGCACATACCTAACACTACCTCTTATCTGCATCTATATGTCACTACCTTGTGCCCAACCAGCCTCCCCTCCTTTGTCCATCTGTCACTGCTCTGCATTTTCCTCCAATATATATTGGGCTTCCACTTTTCCTATCTTCAGCCCTGAAGAAGTGTCCTGACACGAAACGTTGACAGCCTGCTTTTCTTCACGGATGCTGCCTGGTCTGCTGATTTCTTCCGGCATTACCGTGTCTTTCATCGTCCCCATTTTAAACAATGTAACTTTACCTAACTCTGCCTCCTTAAGCCGCGCGTTCCACATACATACCATTCTTTGTCTGCAACCATTGCCCTCCGTCGCCTTTAAATCTTTCCACTCTCACTTTAAATTCATGTCCTGTCGTTTTAGAATCTCCGTACCCTATGGAAACGGCAGTGACCATCCATATTATCTACGCCCCTCATGATTTATCAACATACGTAAGGTTACCACTCAGCCTCTTCATTCCAGAATGGACAGTATCAGTATGTCTCGTCTCTCCCATAACTAAAACCTACAGTTTCACTAACATAATTTTGAATTTTTGCTGCATCTACTTTAGCTGAAGACATCTCCTCTTTCGTATGCCCACCACGCGTGCACATATGTGGCTTCAGAAACGTCTTCTCCTGCTGTAATACGACGCTCCATCTCTCGTACTATTTGCCCTGACCGATGAAAGCAAGAATGCCATTCAGTTTCTTCACTATCTGTTTCGATATTTCCGTGGAGATGTGCAATTGTCCCGCCATGTATGTCCTTCCTACAGCACTCCACAGGGATCTGCCATCCACTGTTCATGTCAGGGCCAGGTTCAACAACCCTGAATGCATCACCAGGCACTTGTCTGAGATCAATCTTTTTTGCCATTCCGATCCCCCATTTTCCCAGTTGCTCCAGATCGCTATCCACAATACCAGGATTTTTAGTGCCATACGCAAATGTACGAATCACTAAACCTACGTTCTCAGCTGAATCGTTAATATTCATGAATACAACAGTGGACGCAGCATCGATCCTCGTAGCACAGCACTGATCACAAGTCTCCAATCTGATATTTCCAGTACCACCTTAATGCCTTCTATTAAGCTAACTTGGTGTTCCGGCGGCTAGATCATCCTTAATTGCACGTGATTTAACCTTCCGGACCATAGTACCATGCCTACCTTCAATCCTGCCGTTCGAGTAATAGAGACCTCATTGGCCCATGGCTCCTTGCACGTCAGTGCTGCCACTCCCAGTGTGTTGGAATGGATGTGGAAGGAAATGTGTTGTGAATTGATTGGGGAGAAAAGGACTGTGGAAGAAGTAGGGAACGAATGAGTGAACACGTTGAGAGAGAAGGAAGGGAAGGAGTTGACATAAAATAGAGTGTTGGAGAGAGTAATGGGGAGTGTTAGCGTTTGGTGGGGTCATCCGCCTTCAACAGTCTCCGGATCACGTTGCTAGCAATCCAGACCGCCAGAAGAAATAACGTTGGCCGGAACATACCGTCAGGTTCTGGTTATTCTGATTACTAAAAACCTTACCCCATACTCCGAGGAACAAGTCAGGAACATGGTTGAAAGCTTTCCCCTTGCGTGGTTAAATAAAACTCCATAAACAGCCAGAATAACCAACAGAAACAAAACACCCGCTTCATTTGTGCCCACCAACCATAAGAAATACTACATCTCTCTGTTCTCGTTATCAGTGAGCGCCATGAGTACCATGCCAAGTATGCACTGGGGTTACTGGCTGAGATACAAACACCTTCCAACCAGACTTGGAACCATTACCACCAATGAAGCCATGCTCCACTTGCGCAAGGGAACACCACCATCTGCATGTCTCCCACCTACAGTCCCCATGACTCATCCCATCCACTCTCTTCACTCTCAAAACAGCGTGGCTAAAGTGTGTGTCATACACTAATTACAATGTGATTTCTCATCCAGACCGCTCATCCACAACTCCAAACCGGCGACACATGTAGGCAGGAAGGAGGGAAACACAGCGTAACAACATGCTCCTGTCCTTGTCACACAGAGAGCACAGAACATACAAGAATACAGCACAGGAACAGTCCCATCGGTCAACGAGGATTGTGCCGATCATGTTGCCAAATTAAACGAAGCCTCTTGCCTGCACATGATCCATATCCCTTCATTCCTTGCATCATCTTCCGCCTGTCTAAATGCATCAACACCACTATCCTATCGGCTTCTGCCATCATCCCCGGCAAGCACCTTACATTCTCTGCATCAGAAAATTACCTTGCACAAATACTTCATACGTTCCTCTCTTATATTATAGTGATGCCCTCCAGTAAATGACATTTCTACCCTGGGAGGATACACAGTCTCTCGATCCTAGCTATTTTATAGTACTCGCTCAGGTCTACCCACAGCTTCCGAGGCTCCAGACAAAACAACCGAAATTTGTCAAGTATCTCCTTGTGGCTAATCTCTCTTTCTTGGAATATTGGCTTTTCAAGGTCTTCTGCAGCCCCTCCAAACCTTCCACAGTATTTCTGTAATGGGGCGACCACAACAGCACACAATACTCCAAATTCAACTGAACCAAAGTTTTATACCACTGTAACATGACTTCCTTACTCTTATACTCAATGCCCCCACCAATGAAGGCAAGTATGCCATCCGTATTCTTTACGACACTATCTACTTGTGTTGCCACTTCCAGGATACTATGGACTTGGATCCGAAAATCCCTCTGAACATCACTGCTCCTATGTATCCTGCCATTTACTGCAGACTTTCTTCTAATAATTGACTCCTAAACTGCAACACCTCAGATGTAAACCGATTAAACGCTATCTGCTATATTTGCGCCCATATCTACAACTGATGTATATCCTGCTGTATCCTTTGACAAGTTTCTTCACACTCCACAACCCTACCGATCTTTGTGTCGTCTGAAAACTTCCTAATCAGTCCATCCACTTTTTGCTCGAAGCAATTTATACATAATAAAAACAACACAGGACCCAGCGCTGAATCTTTTGAACACCACTGGTCACAGACCTTCAGTCGGAAACGAATAACGGCACTTGTGAACATTCTCTGACACTGTACTCTTGTATCACGGTCCATCAGATGACAGTCAACCCCCTGAGAGCAGGGACATCTGAGGTTCAGGTGGCAGATAGAATGGTGACTGTCAGGGGAGGGAAGAGGAAGAAGAAGTCACGCAGGTAGACAGAGAAGGGAACCCCGGAGGCTGTTCCCCACAGTAACACGTTTCTGCCTTGGAAGCTGTTGAGGGGGATGACCTGCAGGGGCCTAGCTGTAGTTACCAGGTCTCTGGCACTGGGACTGGTACTGCTGCTCAGAAGGCAAGGGTGGGAAAGAGACATGCGGTAGTGATAGGGGACTCGATAGTCAAGGAAACAGACAGGATGTTCTGTGGCAGTGAGCATGAATCCCGGATGGCATATTGCCTCCCAGGTGCCAGGGTCCGGGATGTCATTGATCGGGTACACAGAATTCTTGAGTGGGAGGGAGAGCAGCCATAAGTTGTGTTCCATATTGGCACCAATGACATAGGTAGGAAGGCGGATGAGGTCCTGAAGAGTGAGTTCAGGGAGCTAGGCAGAAAATTGAGGAACAGGACCTCAAGGGTAGCAATCTCGGGTTTTCTGCCACTGCCACGCGATAGTGAAGGCAGGAATAGGAGGAGGTGGAAGATAAATGCGTGGCTGAGATGCTGGTGCATCAGGGAGGGTTTTAGATTTCTGGATCATTGGGATCTCTTGTCGGGAAGGTGGGACATGTACAGAGAGGATGGGTTACACCCGAACCAGAAGGGGACCAATATCCTTGCGGCGAGATTTGCTAGAGTGGTTCGGGAGGGTTTAAACAAGTTTGTGAGGGGGAAGGGAACCGGAGGAGTAGGTCAGAGGAAGAAGGGGATGGGGAAAAGTTAGATCAAACAGGTAGAGAGGCTTTGGGGAAGGAGAAGCAGAATACAGGCTATAAAAGTAGTAAGGTAGATGGACTGAAGTGTGTTTACTTAAATGCAAGAAGTTGCAGGAATAAGGGGGATGAACTGAGGTCTTGGATAAGTATGGGGGACTATGATATCGTGGCTATTACTGAGACGTGGCTGACGTCAGGACAGGAGAGGATATTGAATATTCCTGGTTTTCGGTGTTTTAAGAGGGATAGGGAAGGGGGAAGAACAGGAGGAGGAGTGGCGATACTGGTCAGGGACACTGTTACGGCTGTGGTAAAGATGGATGTTGTAGACGAATCATCTCTAGAGTCCCTATGGGTGGAATTAAGGAACAAGAAAGGAGCAGTTACTCTACTAGTAGTATTCTATAGGCATCCTGGTAGCAGTAGAGATATAGAGGAGAAGATTGGCAGGCAGTGTTTGGAGAGAAACAAAAATAAGAGATTGTTATAATGGGAGACTTCAAATTCCCAAATATAGACTGGAACCTGCTTAGTGCCAAAGGTTTGGATGGGACGGAATTTGTTAAGTGAGTCCAGGAGGGATTCCTGATGCAGTCCGTTGACAGGTCGACTAGAGGGAATGCCATGTTAGATCTAGTTTTATGAAATGAACCGGGACAGGTGAAGAATCTATTGGTGGGTGAGCATTTGGGGGACAGCGACCATTGCTCCATAACCTTTAAAATTGTCATGGACAGGGACAGGTGCCGAGAGGACAAGAGGATTTTTAATAGGGGAAGGGCGATCTATGAGGATATAAGGAGAGAACTTGGGAGTGTAAATTGCGATGTCCTTTTTGAAGGAAAATGTACCATGGAGATGTGGTCGATGTTCAGGGATCTTATGCAGGATGTTAGGGATAAATATGTCCCGGTGAGGCAGAGAAGGAATGGGAGGGTGAAGGAACCGTGGGTGACGAGAGAGGTTGAACGACTTTTAGGGAGAAGAGGGTAGCGTACATGAGGTATAAGCAGCAAGTTTCAGACAGGGCCCGTGAGGAATATAGGGTAGCAAGGAAAGAACTTAATAAAGGGCTGAGGAGAGCTGGAAGGGGACATGAAAAGTCGTTGACTAGTAGGGTTAAGGAAAATCCCAAGGCCTTTTTCAAGTGTGTTAAGGGTAGGAGGATGGCTAGGGTAAGTGTAGGTTCGATTAAGGACAAAGGTGGGAGAATTTGCCTGGAGGCGGCGGAAGTGTTTGAAGTTCTCAATGAAAACTTCTCTTCGGTATTCAACAGGGAGAGGGGTCTTGATGACGCGGAAAAGAGTGCTGGTAGGGGTAATTTTCTAGATGTTGTAGATATCAAGAGAGAGAATGTGTTGAAGTTGTTAAATAATATTAAGACAGACGAATCTCCGGGGCCTGACGGGATTTTCCCCAGGCTGCTTTGAGGGGCTAGGGAGGAGATTGTTGAACCGCTAGTAAGAATCTTTGAGTCCTCGTTGTCCACGGGGATGGTGCCAGAGGATTGGAAGGTTGCGAATTTTGTCCCCTTGTTCAAAAAAGGTAATATAGGGATAGGCCAGGGAATTATAGACCGGTGAGTCTCACACTGTGGTGGGTAAGATTTTAGAAAGGATTCTAAGGGATAGGATTTATGAACACCTGGAGAATCATGGACTGATTAGGGACAGCCAACATGGCTTTGTGAAGGTAAGATCTTGCCTCACAAGCCTGATAGAGCTCTTTGAGGAGGTGACCAGGAAGATTGATGAGGGCAGTGCGGCGGATGTGGTTTACATGGATTTCATTAAGGCGTTTGATAAGGTTCCTCATGGTAGGCTTCTTCAGAAGTTCAGAGGCCAAGGGATCCAAGGAAGCTTGGCTGTGTGGATTAGGAATTGGCTTGCATGTAGAAAGCAGAGGGTTGTGGTGGAAGGAGTGCCCTGGGATTGGAAGGCAGTGACTAGTGGTGTCCCGCAGTTCTGGGACCTCTACTTCTTGTGATATTTATAGATGACTTAGATGATGGGGTGGAGGGCTGGGTTAGTAAGTTTGCGGACGACACTAAGATCGGCGGTGTTGTGGATAGTGGGGTGGGCTGTCGGTGCTTACAGAGGGATATTGATAGGATGCAGAGCTGGGCTGACAAGTGGCGGATGGAGTTCAATCCGGAGAAGTGTGAGGTGGGAGACTTTGGAAAGGCAAACTCCAGGGCAGAGTACTGGGTACATGACAAGGTACTTGGCAGTGTGCAGGAGCAAAGGGATCTGGGGGTTCATATTCACAGTTCATTGAAAGTTGCCTCACAGGTGGAAAGAGCAGTTAAGAAGGCCAATGGGATGTTGGCTTTCATAAATCGCGGGATTGAGATTAAGTTACGCGAGGTGATGATGCAGCTTTACAAAATTCCAGTTAAGCCACACTTAGAGTACTGTGTTTAGTTCTGGTCGCCTCATTACAGGAAGGATGTGGAGGCATTGGAGAGGGTGCAGAGGAGATTTACCAGGATGCTTCCTGGATTAGAGCGTATTGTATATGCTTAAGGTGCTAGGGCTTTATTCACTCGAAAGGAGGAGGATGAGAGGAAACATGATAGAGATATATAAAATACTGAGAGGAATAGATAGAGTAGACAGTCATCCCCTCCTTCCCAGGACACCAATGCTCAAGACGAGAGGTCATGGCTTTAAGGTTACGGGTGGGAGGTTCAGGGGAGATGTCAGGGGGAGGTTTTGCACCCAGAGAGTGGTTGGTGCATGGAATACACTGCCTGGGGTGGTGGTGGAGGCAGATACACTGGACAGGTTCAAGAGCTTGCTGGAGAGGCATATGGAGGAGTGTGGGAGGGGGGAATATAAGTGAAGAAGAGGCTAGGTTGTGTGAGGGTGGTTTGATGGACGGCACAACATGGTGGGCCGAAGGGCCTGTTTTTGTGCTGTATAGTTCTATAGTTCTATGGTTCTATGGTAAACTTCAGTGATTTGTAAAACGTGCCTTGCTTTTAATGTGGCTGCTTCTTTGCATTGTACCATCAGACAGATCCAGACGAGTTGAACCACCTGTTGCTTACATTGAGTCTTCTGCACATCAGATACCTCCAGATCAGACCTAACAACAGTTACGCGTAATCTCCTGCAGGACACCATTGGATATCTCCCTGGAGGCCAAGCGACTGTTAATATCAGATTGATGACTCTGGAGCGACGCTGGTACGACAATGTGCAATCAGGGATCATTCTTTCCACGACCAGCACGGACAAAATTGACTAAAGTGTGAATTTCACCCCGACAGATACATCCAGACCGCCTTCAATATCAGTTCTCTGCTGAGTGAAGCTCCACCTTGTACTTCAACAACAATGTTCTCTGCTCAGGTCAAATGCCCAAGGCGAGTGATAGTTCTCCTGAACTGTAAGCCAGACCAGCCCCTATACCCGTGATGCACCAAAAGAAGTTCACTTTCACACACTATCGCCTTGGTACAGTTCCAAGCAGATTAAACACCTGCGATCTTCAGAGTGAATCTTCCGCTATACTGCTCTATCATGCACTAACTCCTACCACAAAAAATATTAAGCTTTCCACCGCTGTCCCACAGACAAAGCCAGTCATGGCCAAGTATAGCTTTCCTATAAAGTGAAACTGCCCTTTCCCTGATCAATTGGAAACCTACAGAGAAAGAACGACATTTTTAGCCTGCACAACCATACCAACAAAGCACGGCGCCACCAAACTACCTCGCAACAACTTCAACTCCTTCTCCATATGTCCGAAACTCGTCCTCCATTGAACGGTCAGGCATTATCAAAAAGGAACAATCCCTGTGATGACATTCATAGTAAGGTTTCCACTGCTCTGTAACACCAATCGCCAAAACCAAAGGCCCAATATTATTTCCACGCAGTGAGGATCCCGACCACATTGAACCATACGATTTCCCTTCAACAGGCCCATCTTCTGTAACATACAACGTGTCGCATCTTTCCACTGCATCGTCTGACACGTCAAGACAAAAGAAAGACGCAAAGGACTGCAGATGCTGGACGGCATGTGCGGGTTAGAAAGGAACCTTACCGTACATTGTACAATCCGACAACTTTCGCTCAGACACGACATCTGTAACCTACTGTCTAAAGTTGCCCGTTTAGTGTCACATTGGACACTTCCAGGAAAGACGAACAAATGGAAGCGATACAATGAAACCACATATTTTAAAAACAGACTTCTTAACAACTGTTTCACATCCTGATTTCCGGGTGTTTAGCTCTTCCTGGTCATCAGAATCCGCCCCCCCCCATCACACCCAACTCCTGTTACCCACAGTGAAGCTGCACTGGGCTACACGATCAGACACATATAGACCAGGCCCAACGCATGATATCGGCAGCGTGAAGCTGCTTATCTACTCTACCGTTGTGTGCGTCCAGACTAAGCTCAGCGGATGTCAGGTACATGTTAAAGTTTTCCTTGTACTGCACGTCCATCTCTCTGGACAAGAATGTGGATGGTATATATTTACTTCCTTTCCAGAAACAACCGACCCGTTACTTGAAAATCCGAATATTGGGGAAAAGATAGTGTAGCGGTTGCTACCGCGGAATAAAACAAGACGCTAGTCGGAGGATTGCCAAACAAGAACTGGTTTATTTTACCGCCTTGCGCGGGCCCTTTAAGGGAGACTGTTCCCGCCCAAAACAACCGGCAATGACGTAAGTCCTACGTCATCAGGACTTTCCCGCGCGCGGGTTCTCCCCGTCGCTCGGAAAGACGAGGCCCGCCGCCATCTTGGGCCTCGTCGCTCCGACACCGCGCGACCCGACTGCCGAGCCGGTTCGCCCGACTAGACGGTGAGTCGCCACAATAGAATATTTTTCTAAAATGACAGTAAAGAAGAAAAGAAATATACAGGGAAGAATTGAAGGTTATGAATGAATATCGCGATAGCTTGGTGACAGAGGAAACATGCCTGACTAATTCCCTGCGATTCTTTGAAGTGACAAGTGTGAAGGAAGGGTAATAAGTGTGGGGTTTATACTTAGATTTATGCATTTGAGAAAACTCCACCTCAAAAATTATCTCAAGTCGTCCAGTTGATTGTCATATATACAAGGACATGTAAGCACAGGTGCATCGAAATACTTACTTATAGAAGCATCAAGCCACAAAACATCATAAAAGCAGGATTCGCAAGAAAAACATAAATTAAAACATTTTTACAAAAAAGTATATCATTAAAAGAAGAAAACAAAGTCCATTTTAGTTCAAATTGATCATAAATTGAGCAGCTAAACTGTAGTGAACTGTAGGTTTTACTGTTGGTTCAAGAACCGAATGGTTCAAAGAAAGTTTCTATTTTTGAACCTGATGCTGTGGCACATCAGACTTCCCTGCCTCTTGTCTGATGGCAGCTGCGAAAAGATGGCATGGCCCGGATGGTGGGGATCTTTGACGATTGATTTTCTCTTCCTGAGGCAGTGGCTCCTGTAGATACTACCGATGCTGGACAGGTTTGTGCCGTGTTGTACTGTGCAGAGTCCGCTGGTCTCTGCAACTTCTTAAGCTCCTGCGCATTGGAGTTGCAGTACCAGAACATGAGCAACCAGTCAGCATACTTTCAATGGTACAGCTTTAGAAGTTTGTTGGTGTTTGGTGACAAGCCGAACCTC
The DNA here is from genome assembly GCF_009764475.1 of Pristis pectinata. NCBI lineage: Eukaryota > Metazoa > Chordata > Chondrichthyes > Rhinopristiformes > Pristidae > Pristis > Pristis pectinata. The sequence goes on along the minus strand of NC_067425.1, from coordinate 38,554,983 downwards.
CTTAAACGTACAATAAAGTAAAGACGCTGTCGCTTTTTCCTTATGATTGCATCTATGTGCTGGGCCTAGGACAGGTTATATGATGTGCTAACGTTCGGGAATTTAAAGCTGTTGTCTCTCCCTACCGCCGATCTCCCAATGTAGACTGACGCTCCTTCCCGTTGCGGAAGGCAACAATCAGCTCTGACTGCGGCAGAAGTCAACCAGGTGCCCCATCTCGCTCCGGCAAAATAAATGACGATGGTGTAGAAAGCAAGATATTGATGCGAATATAAGACCTTCACTGAAAGATACCAAACAGAGAGAGAGAAAGAGAGAGAGAGAGACAGACAGACAGACAGACAGACAGACAGACAGGCAGACAGACAGACAGAGAGAAAGAAATTCAAAGATCGTTCTTCCACGGTTTTCAAGGTCTAGCGACTGTTGTTCCACAAGGATCATTGACGTGATCTCCGATATTTTTTGCAGATGATGGAAATGTCTTGGATCAAGGCAGCAAACGAATCTGTTGATAAGACAAGGATATTTCGGAGAATAAATATGAAGAGGACGTTATGACTAGAATGCGTACGAGAGAGAAATAACATATCATTTTTAATGATTGGGCAAATTGAATGTAACATAGGGAAATATTAAATTGTCCATTTTGACAAGAAACACGATAAAGCATTTTACATAAATACTGCATTCTAAAACGCAAGGCCATCTGGGTGTTCCAGTGCTAGTTTTACTGTCAGTTGGTGTGCAGATACTGCTTTTAGTTATGAGAGCTAACAAAATTTTATCGTGGATAGCGATGGGAATAGAACCCAAAAAAAATTGTGCCCGTCATACTTCAGTCATGTGGAGACGACGTCCGTTATAGTGGGAGCAGAACTGATCCCTTGTTTTGAAGAAGGATGCGAATATGTTGGAAGTAATTCAGGTGAAGCTTAGCAGACAAACTCCTGTTCGGGAGGTTTGTCGTGTGACATAAGAATGGACAGATTGGGCTTCAAACCTTTGGCGTATGAGGCGGACCCTTGAAATCCACCCTTTAAGATTATTGACGGGTGGCATCTGAAGAGGATGATTCCCCGTGCGAAAAAAATCTGAAATTCTGGAAAATTCAACCTATACATTTGAGACGAAGATGAGGCGGCAATGTTTTTTTCCTCAAAACGTCGCGTCTTTTGAAAGTATCTTCTCAAAGCTAATAACAGTAGGGGATTGTGTTTCCCGTGGGCAAACCAAGCAAGGTATGAATGGTTAATGCAGTTACCGGGAATTGAGGATACAGTCAGTTGAGCCGCAGTCAGATTGGACGGATTAGCAGGGTGGAGGGATCACTTTACTCTCAGACTGTATGTTATAGTAATTCCTCAAGCCATTGACAGAAGTCGCGCAACCCATCTACAAACTGGGCATCCAGAAGCCTGGAAAGTGACCTTGCTACTTGCAATTTCCTTGAAACAGATGGTATTGGAAGAACATCCCCTTTTCTGGAAGAATGTCGCTCCCACATTGATTCTTTCAGTAACGACAGCATTTCCAGTCTTTGGAGTTTTTCAATCACCTGCCTGAATTAAACCAATCTGTTACAACCGGGACTTCACTTGGCTGACGGAATCCATTTGTTAATAATTTTAATTGTCAATTTTTAGCTCGGTTGAAACCTCCCCGCGGAAATCCTGCACGGTATAAACACACCGGGATGCGCTGCCTGAAAGTTTTATTAAATAAGATTATCTGACAGGATAAAGGGGCACAGTTCCTTGTCAGAGAAAATGCTAGATAGATTTTACAATGCCGAGAAAATATTGTTTGCGATCAATGGCATCATTGGTGTTCCTGGTAGGAGAGAAGAGCAATTCTAGGTGCCCGGGTACCCGGCTTTGCCATGTTTGTGATCATATTATAATATTCCCAATACATGATTTTGATCTGAGAAGATCAGTCGTAAAATTTTTATTAGGAAAATATCTCAAATTAACGCTGCATTGTTCTCAACTTAGGATAACTAGAATAAACAAATTTATGTCATATATCTCTATCTATCCATTTAAATATAAGTATGTGTTATATTGATATTGATCCAAAGAATGTTGATTTTGGGACCCGACTCAGGGTTGTATCAGTTGTCGGGACAAGCAGCTCTCTTGAAAAGTATAACAATGGGGAAAGGGGGAGGTTGTGCATTTACATTGTGAAGATCACAACATCTGAGTTATTCATCAGAGCGAACACATGGTCCTGTGGACACGTATCACGATGGAGACTGTCGCATTCGTATTACAATGCCCTTGTCCAATCGTCTGGACGAGTAGCCACCGATCTATTGGCGCGTGTTGCTATCGAAACTGAACTCACTATAGAACAAATGAATTAACGGAATCACTCTGCGGCCCGATACTAAATTGTCCCAGCCTTCCCTGCTAAACGGCCCTCGGTCCCATCAGTTCTCAGCGCCCTGGATAAACAACACGGCTCATGGTTAAGTTTCTAAAACCAGCTCTTTCACAACTGTACGCAGGATGAAATATTGAAAAGGCCATTCCGCCTATTGTAGAGGGTGGCTTCTCAGTTTCTCCCTGATTACCACACCTATCGCCTAACCATGTCATCTCTGAAGCTGTCCGTTTTCTGAACATAGTTGTATCCCTGTCTGTCATTGTTAATCTGGCATCTAAATACCCAACAACACTCTAAATACAAAGGAGAAATTCAAATCCAATCAGGAGAATGAATGTGTCCAGTAATGTCACGTGTCTGTTCCCTTCACTTTCTCCAGTGATTGTCGTGGCGATTGTGATACTGTACCGAGGAAAGTGCGGCCTTTCCCCCGCACCACTCACTACTTGGTGGCCATGGCAGTGCCGGATCTATTGGTCATCACCATTGTAGTTATTTTGTACTGGATCACTTATCATTTCTCTCCGGTGACTTACCTGGACATCACCCCTGTGTGCAGGACTATCTATGCACTGACGTAGACAGCCGCAAGTTGTTCTGTATGGTTCACTGTCACTTTCACCGTTGATCGATTTGTCGCAATCTGTTGTCAGAAGTGAAAACGAAATATTGCACCGAGAATACAGCAACTGTGGTTTTGACAACAGCCGGTGTTCTACTTCCATTGAACGTTGCGTATAAACCGAGATGGAAAATTGACAACATCCTGTGGCTCTGCGTACTAATGGACAGTTATTCCACTGACCCTCTGTGGGTGGGATTTGTCTGGTTCGATAATTTTTTAACTCCGTTCATCCTTTTCGCTGTACTTCAGTTACTAAACGTTCTGAAAATCAGGCACATTTTCGTGGCTATTCGGGTCCGGAAAGAACAGAGTCGTCAGAACAAGGGGAAGAACCGCAGTGACCCAGAGATGGAGAGCAGGTGGATGTCTATGGTTTTATTTTTCACCCTCTCCGACAGATTCATCCTCCTGTGGCGACCATATGTTGTACAATTTGTCTACTATCAGATCACAGGAAGAGGTATCGATCGGAATGATTACGAAATTATCTTCCATGAAATCGGGTATTTGCTGAGTAATGTCAGCTGCTGCACGCACATGTTTATTTATGCGGCGTCTCAGTCCAAGTTCAGGGAGTAGGTGAAGAGCGCGTTGAAATATCCGGTCAGCTCAGTGCTTCAGTTTGTTAATGAAACCAAGTCATGAGCAATATCCAGAGATGCCTCAGTGTCTGCAGTTGTGCTCTAGTTCCAAGCATTCACCACATGGTCACTCAGGTGTCACTCCCGCCAGGGTAATCCCATCGTTTTCAGTTCCGGAAGTGATGCCTGTCGGAGCGAATGTTCCCATGCAAGCCGCTTCATCCCATCGTAAACAGAATTGTCACTCCAGCGAGCCTGCACGCGGGCAATGACCTTATTCGCTCTGTGTTCAGGTCCAGGAATCCGCGCAGGGTAACCTGCATGTTACTGACCTACAATTGCCGGATATTGACATCCACGTTATTCCATTCGCGTCAACCGGCGTTGGAGATCTTCTAGCCACGACATTCAAATGACTGCGCATCTGCAACAGAATAGGAACATAATAGAGAAGCTTGACCCCCAAACCGCTCTGGCATGCTATCATGACGAATCTACCTCAGGCTCCAACTCCACTGTGACAGATCCTCAGAAGCCTCAACATCCCAACGATTAAAAAAAATCGACCTTCACTTTAATTTCTTCTGATGATCTAACTTTCCAGCTGATCTCTCTCCATTTGCTTCGACAGACAACCTCCTTCGCTATCTACGACTCACCAATTTTCCTCTTATCGTGAGGTTATTTAAACAGACCACCTAATGCTCATCTATATTACATATATATCACAGAAACTAAAGCTCCTGGCTACAATCCCTGCCGAACACCATTGGCTCCATGTCAATGTCTAGATCTTTGTCATATGCACAAGTACATGTACACAAAATTGCAATGAAAATCTTACTTGCAGCACCATTACAGACATATGACATCATATCAGTAGCATTCATAGAAACATTGAAAAACTACAGCACAATTCAGGCCCTTCGGCCCACAAAGTTGTGCCCAAAATATCCCTACCTCAGAAATTACTCGTCTTACACATAGCCCTCTATTTTTCTCAGCTCCATGTATCCATACAAAAGTATCTTAAAATACCCTATCGTACCTGCTTCTACCACCGTTGCCGGCAGCCCATTCCACGCACTCACCACTCTGTGAGTGAAAAACTTACCCCTGATATCTCCTCTATACATATTCCCCAGCACCTTAAACTTCAGTCCTCTTGTGGTCACCACTTCAGCCCTGGGGAAAAGCCTCTGACTATCAACCCGATCAATGACTCTCATCATCTTATATACCTCAGGTCCCCTTCATGCTCCATCGCTACAAGGAGAAAAGGCCGAGTTCCCTCAATCTGCTCTCATAAGACATGCTCCGCATTCCAAGCAGCATCCTTGTAAATCTCCTCTGCACCCTTTCTATGGCTTCCACATACTTCCTGTAGTGAGGCGACCAGAAATGAGCGCAGTACTCCAAGTGGGGTTTTACCAGGATCCCATAGAGCTGCAACAATACCTCTCGGCTCCTAAATTTAATGTCCCGATTGAAAGACAATACTTCATATGCCTTCTTAATCACAGAGTCAACCTGTGCAGCTGCTTTGAGCATCCTATGGACTCGGACCCGAAGATCCCTCTGATCCTCCACACTGCCAAGAGTCCTACCGTTAATACTATATCCTGGCATCATATTTAACCTACCAAAATGAACCACTTCACACTTACCTGGGTTAAACTGCATCTGCCACTTCTCAGCCATCTTTGCATCCTATTTATGTCCCTCTGTAACCTCTGACAACCCTCTGTACTATCCACAACACATCCAACATTTGTGTCATCCGCAAACTTGTTAACCCATCCCTCCACCTCCTCATCCAGGTCGTTAATAAAAATCACAAAGATTAAGGGTCCCAGAGCAGATCCCTGAGGTACACCACTGGTCACCGACCTCCATGCAGAATACGACCCTTCAACAACCATTCTTTGCCTTCTGTGGGCTAGCCAGTTCTGGATCCATTCAAGTATCTGTAATAGCCACCACATCGTAGCTCCAAGTATTTATACACGTTCTAATCTAATCCGCCTTTTTCACAATACTCCTTCGTTAAAATAAGCACATCTCAACCCGGTTTGAGTGTTGTCCAGATTTTAAGTTCCCACTCCTTTCTGCTGCAAAGTAACACAGTGCCACAGATTAATTCTGTTAAAACGCGTTTATCAGCAGTATTATGCTGGAGAATTCTCCTCAAACTCTCATGTAGAGTCTTTATCGGAGGTCTCCACAGTCCAAAGCAGCAGGCAATAACTTTTAAAGATATTTTCACACACAGTTAATGAATTTGGCTCCACGAGTTTCAGTCAGGCCTCAGAGAACCAAAGATAGACTTCGAACCTATTGTCCAACATAACTGAGTTATGATCAAGAGATTCAAAGACAGGTATCACCTTCATTGTTTAAAACAAACTTCCTCCAGTCTGTTTATTACAATCACCACCCTTATCGTCCAGTATATTGGTCTAAGGCCGAGGTCCCGGACACATGAAATATCACCTAGCTTGAGTCAGCAGCTTGCCTGTTCTTGCTTGCAAGTTATTTCTCCATTAGCTACATGTACAGTTACAGTCAGTCACAGTTTCTTCTTAACCCCTTACTTCCTCATTCCCTCCTGTTATCATGTCATGGTAATCTAAAGGGGCGCCGAGAACGGGGCCGAGAGTTTATTAATCAGGACCTTGCAACAGGTATCTCAACAGGCCTGCACCACACAGCATGCTATAATAATAACGATGAACCCCACTTCTCCATGCAGCATTTATGATGCCCACGATCCTCCTAGTAGCCACCCCAATCAACCCGCCCCTCCAGTAAGTCCCTGTGTAAAGCTACCCATCTGCTTCTGAATGTCCTGAATGGCACAGGAAATGTTGTTGGACTCAAAACTCACATTGGTGACATTTTTGTCCCCTACTATGGCACATACTCCTCCTTGCTGAGCCAACTGGTAATCCACAGCATACCGGGTCTGCTGAGCATAAAGTCGAGGCTCCGCCAGTTCCTGGTTCACTGCCTCCACGCCCTTTATGCCACTGCTTCCCAGCACGGTCAGTCGACAAATAAGGTAGTTCCGGATTTTTGCGGCTATAGTACCTACAGAACCCCCCAGAGAGAGAGTACTCATAAACCCATAGCTAAGCGACGATAAGGGAGATCCCAACGTAATGGGATCTCTCCAGTCCTCACAGAACTCCTCACTAACTGACCAAACCACAAATCTTCGTCGGACGTGAGCCCTCAGGGGGCAGGGGACCGTGACCGGACGATCGTTCCCATTACAAACCAGGCTGGCAGAGTGGAGGTGCCGGTACTGTAGGTACCATTGAAGAGGAACACATACCCTACCTTGGCCGGGTAGCAGGTCATATTACCCGATTGTGGTGGACTGGGCATCTGAGAGTACCAAGAGATCCCAACAACATTTCTCCTATGCTCTCTTAGGTAATTCTCTCTGGTTAGCCATTCTAAAGAGACATTAGACAATCTCACATGGGTCCCGTTCTTTTCGCCACAAACCCATCGCTCCCCTGCAAGTAACGTAACTCACCGAATGGCAGATCACTTACACCTAAACCATCCCCATTAAATCCATATTTTCTCTCTGTACAGGTAGTGGTGGCACATGATATCATGTATTGTATAATCGCCATCCCACAACCCCATTCTTAACCGATGAAGCAGCGGGGAAGATCTGGTGGTTGGTTGTGCTTCTAGGACCTGTTACTGTTCCTTGCAAGGATTTACCGGCAGCACCCTCCCGTAAGTTCCCGTCTGCCCAATACACCTTGTTTTTGAGTGTTCATACTTTAAGAGGGCCTTGGGCCTTCCACTGATTCTGCCAAGGGGTAGCAAACTGTGCGATTCCCATGTAGCTTCATTTGTACTTTGCAAAAAAAAATAACCTCTAATGCCCACGCAAGAGCACTAATAAAGGTAAGGAGTCCGAATCTAAGAAATATCATCTTTAGTCCGGCGGCCATTGTTTGCAGTCACTCAGATGAATCCAGCGTTCCTGGCCCTGTACTTTCACGTCTGTAGGAGCTTGGAGTATTATCTGGAAGGGGGACTTCCACCGAGGTCCTAGTTTAGGGCGCTCACAATCTCGTATCAGTACCGAATCTCCGATTTCCAAGTCAGGCAGTTCTGCATTCTGTCCTTCCAGTGGTTTAAAGGCGCTCTCCACCTGTGAATGTAGAAACTTTAGAGAGGACGTAAGTTGTCTGAAATACCTTTGTAGTTCATTCCCCATGACATTTAGATCAACCTGGGTGGGGGGCTGCATGTCAGCTTCCCATGGGGTTCTTCCCCAGACGTCCATAGACGATTTCGGCAGCTAACACCCCAGTGGCCGAGTGGGGGGTAGGGTAATATCATGTGGTATATTGCTAAGGGGAGAACCGTCAGCCAATTTACACCTGTCTCTGACACTAATTTAGTTAGTTTATTCTTCAGGGTGTTGTTAGCTCGTTCTACGAAACCCGCTGCCTCAGGATGGTAGGTGCAATGTAACTGCTGTTCGATATGCAGTGCCTCGCACAATTCCTTATTTATTTTCCCTATCAAGTGGGGACCATTGTGTGAAATTATCTGTTGGGGTACCCCAAACCTTGGTATAACCTCTGTAAGCAATAACTTCACCACCGTTGAGGCCTTATTGTTGGTAGTTGGAAAAGCTTCAATCCATCTAAGTACATCAACGATAACGAGACAGTACTTTTAACAATACACACGCGGTAATTCAATAAAGTCAAGCTGTATACATTCAGAAGGACCATCTGGCAAGAGGGTTTTGCCGGGGGTACACCTCACCCCTTGCCGAGCTTTGATTTGTTGACACATCAAACACGATCGTATTTTGCCTTGTGCTGCTTCCTCCAATCTGGGGTGCAACCAGGTACGGAGTAAAATGTTACTCATTTCCTCCTTGCTAAGGTGGGTGTCAGAATGTAGGCAGTCAATAAGCATTGGTAACAAAGAATCAGGTATACATACTTGACCGACTGGAGTGGTCCAGAGGCCGTTTGGAGCGGAGTGCGTACGCCCGTGCTTCTTCAACACTTGTTTTTCTGAGTCAGCGGCATCCCCCTTTAAGGGCTGCGCAGTGACAATGTCTGGGGTGTCCTGCGTTGTTATCTTTGGCTTGCAAGCAACTGGCTGTTTTTCGGCAGTCGAAACGATTTTATACCCCTGGTGTGCTGCCAATTTGGCCTCTGCGTCTGCCATGTTATTGCCCTGTGTTACTAGGGAGGCGTCTGAAAGGTGAGCCGAGCATTTAATGAATGCCAGTTTGTTAGGGAGGATGATGGCCTGGAGGAGGTTCTTTGCATAAGCGCATACTGTATGGGGCTACCTGTGGAGGTCAAAAATCCCTGTGCGCCAAGAGTTAGCCAAAATCATGGGCAACTCCAAAAGCATATCGAGAATCAGTGAAGATGATAGCTCCCTTGTCCTTTGCTAAAATACAAGCTCTGGTCAGGAAAAGGAGTTCTGCATTTGGGTCGAGACTGGGGGCTTGCAAAGATGCAGACTCCACAACACGGAAGTCGTTTACTATGGAACAGCCGCAAAGGCGGGTTCCCTGTTAGGGAACGTAGGAACTACCGTGGACATACAGGTTTAAGTCTGCTGACTGGAAGGCCTTATCCGAAAGGTCCGGACGAGGTGCAGTCAAAAGATGGTTACGCAGTAAACAGTCATGTGGTGGATCCGCAAGATCCTCCGGTGGGGCCTCTAGAAAAGTGGTAGGGTTAATTGTGGTGCAGTAAGCAAAAGTGAGTAGTGGGTTATTCAGGAGTTCTACCTCGTACCTGTTTAAGCGGGTCTGGGTAAGTTGTTGCGTCTGATGAGAGGTTAGAAGTGCTGTTACGGTATGGGAGGAATAAACAACTACTGACTGTTGCAGGGTTATATTGGAGGTTGCTGTTACTAGGGAATAGATAGCTGGAAGCATCCGTGAGAATGGCGGGATCCCCCTAGCAACTGGGTGCAGCCGAGTAGAGTGATATGTCACCTGTCTTTTTCTATCTGCATGGGCTTGAGTAAGGACGGCTGCAGCGCAGTCCTCCAGAACATTCACGAAAAGCTGAAATGGGTGGTCATATAGAGGTCGTCCCAGAGCCGGGGCGCAGGCAAGGGCCTGTTTGAGCTTATCAAAGGCCTCTTTTTGTTGTAAAATGAAGCTGGGCGATACAAGGAGCTTCGAGGTTCGAGGTATTTGCCCCCGTGTCTATCATACAGGGGATCGGCTTTCCCTCAACTAAGAAATTATCGATGTCTTCATCGTCCGGGTTATCGGTGAGGGTAGGGTACATGGAATGGCTACTCCCTGCAGCTAGTCAGGCAGAAAACGGGTTGTTAGTTGAAAAAGGTTGTCGTCTACTGGGGGATCTAGTCTGCCGATGGCGGTAGTGGGGGCAGTCCGCCGCCATTGGTCAGATGCCCAACAAAAGTAGCATCTTGTCGACCTTACGCACGCCAGTGCGGGTTGTTGAGGTCCCCTGGGTCCTGGGTAATTACGAGAGGGTGGTGGTGGTGGCCCACAAAGGAGCCCGTACACTCGGGCTCTTGCTTTGTTGGGGTACAGTAAGTATCCTTTACGAGGCCGGTCAACCCCTCCTCCAACACAAAACTGCCGTTGTATTTGATCTCCCGTATTATCAGAGTAGAGAGGTCGGGTTCGAGGGGGTCACTGGACCATATCCTGTTTTACCTTTGTGGCGTTCTAATCGCGACCATTACTCCAGAAGTGGACTAGGGCCCTCCGCATGGTTTGTCGTGTATGGTCAGGCCAGTTCATGTTATTAGTGCAGATAGCAGAGGCCACTCCCGCAGGGATGCATTGTAATAGGAGGGCGTAAAACTGGGGGGAGGCATTGCCTCTGTTGTAGGCGTCGTCCCCCGCATAGGTACCGTAAAGTGAACAGAAACGGTCCCAAAAATCTGGGCCGTCCTCACCCTGTTTCTATCGGCACTCTAAAACCTTGGTTATGTCAATAGACTGTTGGAGGGTTTTGCGAAGGGAATTCTAATGGTGGTTACCTGCTCCTGAGGCCGGACTGCCGCCTGAAAGGCTGTGAAGTCCCCATAGTTTCCCAGGTGTTCTTTCCACCTTTTCGCCTCATTAGTTGAAAGGGACATGCAACAAAGACTGAAAAGGTCTTGGCGGGGGGCGACGGGGGGGAGGTGGCTTGGTACATCTGAATTGCTCCGATCACATAATCTATGAAATCCTCCGGGTTGGTTTTATGGTTGGGCGGCTGACCCATGATTAGGCACATCTCCTGAGGTTTCCAAGGGGTGTAGATTTGGATCGTGGGATTAGCGCTCGCTTGGTTTGGATCGGGATTGGGAACAATCCTGTTGGGGAATTGTTTTTTAACCTTGGCTCCCTTTGCCTTATTCAACATAGGTGGAGGGCATGGATCTTTAGGTTCGTCATAATCAGGGGTAGAATCGGAGTCATAATCGGGGTCTGTCTGAGAATCTGATAAAGGTCTGTCCCCTAGCCTTAGAGCCGTTCGTATGCGGGCTTTCTCACCGTCTAAACTGATTCCTGGTTCGGGACGCAATAGGGCCATGGAATTGTCCTTGGGATGGGACTTGGCTAGCAGTCGTTGGTGGTGAGGGCGGAACGGTTTGCGGACGTCGCATTATATGGGGCGGCAGTGAAACAGGGGGAGGGGTAGGTAGGGTCTGTGGATCTGACCATCCGATCCTCATCATTTTCGTCCGTATCATTACTTTGGAACAACAAGGGCACGCCAGACATGTCGGGAAGTACCTCCACTTTATCCTTATTTCTTTTTTTTTATTCCTACGTTTTTCGTTATTCTCCTGATCTACCCCTTCCCTCTCCCTCTGTTTCTCTCAGCATCGTGGTCTCCGCACTGGAACTTCAGAACACCCCAACTCTTAAGATTTCCCTTTTCATCATCACACACTAATTCCCCTTCTGTGCGCATTATGTTCCCAACTATTCTGTTTAGATTTATTTGTTAGGTCTTACGCGGTTTTTTTCCAAGTAGACATTAATATTTTCCATTTTTCCTCCGTATTCCGTTCCCAAATCGCCCTTTCTGCCTTTATGCACTTATCCACATCCCAAATTTCCACCAATGACCATATTTCATTTCCCAATTTTTTATTGAGGAATGTCGATAATTTAAGGAAGTTACTCTCATTATTCTGATCGTCTTTACATAACATAGATAGTGGGGTATTGGACTTAAGACTTACCGAGAGTTTGTCCCATTTTGTTTTCTTCCCAATTGTACGGTACAAATCGCTGCGATTATCTAGAAGATCGGTCTCTTTACTTCACCCACTTCAGGTTCCTGACCTCTCCAATGGGGGATTTCCCCTCTTAAGAACCGGTCTAGGCAGGGTGGTAGTGCCGGAGAACCGATCTCAAAACTTAGAGCTCGAAACCTTGAAATTCACAAAAGTAAAACCCAAACCTGGGGATTCGAACCCCAAACCAGAAACTGGGGACTCGAACCCCGAACCTGAAATTACCTTGACTGGGGAATCGAATCCCGAACACGAAATTACCTTCACTGGTGACTCGGACCCCTCTTTACCTGTGACACTCGGACAGGTTCGCGAGGAGTCCGTCAGAGGATATTCGACAAGCGAAGGGATCGATCAAGTGTCCGACTCCCTGAGAAGAATCAAGGTGAATCCTACCTTGTGGGCCCTTCTGTCTCAGGTAGTCGTTGTCCCCGTCGATCGCTCACGCCGCTTCCGAAAGCTTGTCTTGTACTCCTAGCTGGCTCGCCAAATTGTGATCTCGAAAATAAATTCTCACTGCTGTCCGCTGTAAAGTAACACAGTACCACGAAGTCGATTCGATAAAGGGCGTTTATTAACAGTACACCGCTAAGGAGAGGTCTTTTCAGCACTTGTTGAGAGTCGCTTTTCGAGTTCTCCCCGTACAAAGGAGCAGACAGATTTTATTCCAGATATTGCCACGCACACATAATGCATGCTGAGCCGCGATTTTCGGTCAAGCTACGGAGATCCCGAGACAGAGATCGCACCTATTGTCCTGCACAATTGAGTTATAATCAATAAATTCAAAGACAGGTATCACCCTCATTGTTTAGGACAAGCTTCCACGTCGTTGTTTATTGCACCCAGTAATCCTATTGTCTAGCATAACGGGACTGACCAAGGTCCCGGTTACAGTAATTAATAACTTATCCATTGAGTCAGCAGCTTGCGTGGTGTTGCTTGAGAGGTATTTTTTCGATCAGCTATAGGTATGGTCACAGTTTTTGACCCTTTACTTCCTCAATGATACTGTGAGTGTATACATCTGTGTGTGTACAGTGAAGTTCTGTGGGTTTATACATCTGCGTCTGTACAATGAGGTACTCTGTGTGTGTACATCTGTCTATATACAGTCAGGTTCTTTCGTGTGTCATATCTGTGCCTGTACAATGAGGAACTGTGGATGTATACATGCGTCTGTGCAGTGAGATGCTGCGTGTGTAAGTATCTATGTCTGTACAGTGAGGTAGTATGTGTGTGCAGACAAAGAGGTACTCTGGGTGTGTACAACTCTGCACTTGAAGTGAGGTACTGTGGTGTGTACGTCTGTGTCTATACAGTGAAGTATCGGTTTATAATTATCAAGTGTACCAAACCTTGTCTTGCATTCCATTCACACAGATCAATTCAGTGCACAGTGCATTGAGGTAGTACAGGGTAAAACAATAACACAATACAGAGTAAAGTGTCACAGCTACAAGGAAGTGCATTGCAGATAGACAATAATGTGCAAGGTCACAACACGGAAGTTTGTGAAGTGAAGAGTCCATCTCATTGTATAAAGGAACCATTCAGTAGTCTTATCAAAGTGGGATAGAAGCTGTCCTTGAGCCTGGTGGTGCGTGCCCTCAGGCTCTTGTGTCTTTTGCCTGATGCGAGAGGGGAGAAGAGATATATCCGGGGTGTGCGAGGTCTTTAATTATTCTGGCCGCTTCACCAAGCCAGCGAGAGCTACCGACAGAATCCATGCAGGGGAGGCTGGTTTCTGTGATGTGCTGAGCTTTTTCCACAACACTCTGCAGCTTCTTGTGGTCACAGGCAGAGCAGTTGCCGTACCAAGCCGTGATGCATCCAGATAGGATGCTTTCTATAGTGCATTAATAAAAGTTGGTGAGTGTCAAAGGGGCCATGCCAAATTTCTTTAGCGTCCTGAGGAAGTAGAGGGACTGGTGAGCTTTCATGGACATGGCATCTATGTAGTTGAAACAGCACTGGCTTTTGGTGATGTTCATTCCGAGGAACTTGAAGCTCTCAATCCTCTCGACCTCAGCACCGTTGATGTAGGCAGGAGCATGTACACCACCTCCTTTGCTGAATCAAATGACCAGCGTTTTGTTTTGCGAACATTGAGGGAAAGGTTGTTGTCATGACACCATGTCACTGAGTTCACCATATTCTTCCTGTACTCTGACTCAGCGTTGTTTGACATGCGGCCTACAACGGTGGCATCATGTGCAAACTTGTAGATGGAGTTAGAGCAGAATCTGTCCACACAGTCATGAGTGTATAGGGAATATAGTGGAGGGCTCAGGACGCAGCCTTGTGGGGCACCAGTGCTGAGAATAATCGATCCGGAGGTGTTGCTGCCGTTTTCCCAGGGTACCAATGGCTAAACACGAGGAGACATAATTTTAAGGTGATGGAGGAATGTATAAGGGGGATGTCAGGGGTGCGTTTTTACACAGAGAGTGGTGGGTGCGTGGAACGCACTGCTGGAGGAGGTGGTGGGGGCAGATACACGAGGGACATTTAATAGACTCTGATATAGACACAATTATGATCGAAAAATAGGGTGCAATGTGGGAAGGAAGGGTTAGATAGATTTTATAGAGAGAGGATAAAATGTCGGCACAGCATTGAGGGACGAAGGGCCTGTACTGTGATGTAGTGTGCTATGTTCTATGTTCCATCCTCACTTATTGCAGAATGTGGGTGTATACATCTGCGTCTATACATCATATACAGTGTGTGTATACATTGGTGTCTGCACTATGAGGTAATGTGGATGTACACATCTGCATCTGTGGATTGAGGTGCTATTGGTGTATATGTCTGTATCTGTACATTGAAGAACTCTCCGAACAGATCTGTGTCTAGACAGTGAGGTACTGTGTGTGTACATCTGCGACTCTACAGTACATCTCTGCATGTATGGTGAGGAAATGTGTGCGATAACAATTGTCTGCACAGTGAGGTACTGTGTGTGTACTGTGTTTGTTTGCATCTGTTTGTAGGGTGAGGTATTGTGTGTGTATACATCCGTGTCTATACAGCCAGGTACTCTGTAGATATCTGTGTCCTTACAGTGAGATACAGTGTGTGTATACATCAGTGTCTGTACAGTGAGGTGCCGTGGGTGTAAATATCTGTGTCCTTACTGTGAGATTCTGTGTGTGTATATATCCATGTCTTTGCAGTGAGGTGCTGTGGGTGAAAAGGCTTGTGTCCCTGCAGTGTTTTTGTGCAGGTGCACACAGCTGTTTCATTGCAGTGAAAGTACTGAGTGTGAATAGAATTGTGTTGTTACAGTGACATCCTGTGTGTGTACAGAGCTGTGTTTTTCACAGGGTGTTACAGTGGGTGAATGGAAAAATGTCAGTACAGTTGGCTTGTCGAGCTGTGCCCGTACAGTGAGCAAGTGTGGGTATATCGAGCTTTTTCTTGCCATAAGTTATTGTGCCTGGACACAACTGTGACCTTACAGTGAGGTGATATATGTGTATTCAGCTTCATCCTAACAG
This sequence comes from Pristis pectinata, assembly GCF_009764475.1. NCBI lineage: Eukaryota > Metazoa > Chordata > Chondrichthyes > Rhinopristiformes > Pristidae > Pristis > Pristis pectinata. Next base: position 38,539,594 of record NC_067425.1, on the reverse strand, counting down.
TAATTTACTTCAGATGTATATTTATTCAAACAAACACTAGAATTTTTATTTTAAATGCGGCACCAGCGACCCAGGTGCAATTCCGGCCACTGTCTGTTAGGAGTTTGTATGTTGTACCCGTGTCTGGGTGAGTTTCCTCCGGCTGCTCCGGTTTCCTCCCACATTCCAAAGATGTACTGATTAGGAATTTGTGGGCATTCTATGTTGGCGCCGGAGGCGTGGCGACACTTGCGGGCTGCCCCCAGAACACTCTGCGTAAAAGGTGTATTTCGCTGTGCGTTTCAATGTTCGGGTAACGAATGAAGATATCATATTAAAAATCTATTGTTCTGTTTAAGGCCCCAGTGCACAGTAAGTGGCACCATTAGAAGTTGTGCCTGTCAGTGACAGTTTTGAAAAATATTAACCTGGTGAAAATTAACTCCAATTTATTTTTCAGTGGTGTGCATCTCTCTAGGAACAAAAGACAACAGCAACCACCCCTTCCTGAAGGTCTGCACAACAACAAATGAAAATGTATTCACTGATGCGACAACTGCAGAAACCCAGGTTGGCATTCCTTTTACTTCTTTTAAAGCAAATAGTGTTATAAACTGTGCTTTTGATACAAAGTGTAAATCACATGCGACATTGACATTACTGTGACACCAGGTCAGGAGAGTGTTATGAATGTACACGAGCCTCATGGAGCTGTAACCAAGCACAACTTCACAACCGGCAGGAATAAACTGATGGTCGCTACCTGACCAGTGGTCTATAAACCGTTCCATTGGTGCTGGAATTGGACACAATACACCAGACACCTTTTTGTCCCTTGTGACTGTGGGGGAAAAGGAAGCTGTCCTTACAGTGAATTGATCAGTGCGCTGAGAATTGTGTCCTTGTAGTGGACTACTATGGGTGGATAGATGTGTGTCCTTCCACTGAGGAGTTTTGATTATCATGTTAACTCACAGTTTAGTCATGGCTGCCTGGACTGGTATGTCTGTTGAATGTATACTGTTGTCGGTGTATTGGTCTTTCTACTTAGAGTACAGTCGTAGGCGTGTACAGTGTTGGGCGTGTACTGGTTTGTCATCTTACAGGACAGCGTTGGGTGTGTATTGGTCTACCATTTACAGTACACAGTTGGGAGTTTACTGGTCTGCCTATACAGTAGAAAGTTGCGGGTGTACTGGTCTGTTCCTTTACAATATAGTGCTGGGGGTGTGCTGGTCTGTGCCCTTTCAGTACAGTGGTAGGGAGGTACGGGTTTGTAAACTTACAGTACAGTGTTGGGTGTCTACTGGTCTGTCACATTACAGTACAGTGTTTGGTGTGTACTGCTCTGCCCCATTTCAGTACCGTGCTGGGGATATACTGGTCTGTCCTCTTACAGTACAGAGTTATGGATTTACTGGACAGTCCCCTTACAGTCCATAGTTAGGGATGTGCTGGTCTGTCCCCTTAGAGTACAGTGTTTGGTGTGTACTGGTCTATCCCCTTATGAGAATTGTATAAGGTATAAGGAAAGGTTAGGAGAGTAAAAGATTGTGAGCCCTGAGACTTGAATTAAAGGGTACGTCACTATGGCTGTAATAGACTGTTTGAAATAGCTGTGCTTCGGAGATTTTACTTGATTCAGCTAGTTTTCTTCAACCTTGAGTTATAATAGTACAAGTACAATCAGTTCTTGTCTCAACGAGTCTGCACAATTGACTCTTGCTCCACAAAACTGACCCTGATCCCACCATGAGAATCCATATGTATACAAAGATAACCGGTGGAACAAGGTGGTCTGAAAAGATTAAAGAACTATAGCTTTTGTAATTTTTAAGTAAATTCTTTTGTCTGTACCAATCACGATGTAGAAAATAAGTGCCATGCTGCCTGACTAATGCATGATTATTCCTTGTATGGTAATTGTTTGCTCCTCTGAAAAAGTATGAGAATGTATGTAGATCAATGTATCTCAGAGACCGCCCGGTCCGGGACGTAGGTGCCTGGTTTGGTGCTCTCTCCTCGGATCAAATAAAGAAAGACATTGAACGAGAACAGTGGTCTTTTGAGTCTTCTCTCCGACAGAGTTCGACAATTTGACGAGACAGCCAGGAGTCCAAACAGCACCCAGCGGTGGATCGGTGAAATGGAAGAGGTAGAAACTCGCGATTGGAGATGAGACTGGCCCACAGGGCGATTTGACCCTGGTCTCCTTTCAGCCGCGATTCTGTAGCTCTCCCCTTCGATCCCCGACTGGAGTGACCTAAGGACTCCTCGAACACGAGAAGAGAAATCGGTCGATAAGACCTATTTATTTAAGTTTTATTAATCTGACGAGGCGCAGAGCAGGGTAACCAGGCGCTGTCTGCTATCAAAGGTTTGGACGATTCGATTAGGCGTGGCGTGAGGTAACCAGGCCTCAACGGCTGACGATTATTGAGACAAGAGAACGAAAAGGGGGTAATCGGTCCCCGATAAGTCCCGGTAAAGAGTTGAAGGTAAGAGATTGTGGACGCTCGGGGAAAAGAGATGTGGGGGGGGGGGGGTGTGGGTGGGGAGGGAGGAGATAAGAGTCACCGAAACAGCATCCTGCCTTAGACCGGTTGTTAAGAGGGGAAATCCCCCTCGCGAAGGTCAGTATCTGAAGTGGATTCCGGAGTAGAGTGACAAAAGGGGTCAGGCTTTAGACAAAGGGGATGTTAAAACACCCTTTGGAAAATTGTGTCAAGAAAAGCCAGATATAGAAAAGAGTTTTCGTCAATTTATTGTACGATTGAACAAGTAATTTGGGGACTACAATTGGCCATTGGGGGGGGGGGTGTTGACTTGGGATTTAGAAAAATGTACGTGCGCTGAAACAGGGATTTGGAAAACAAATTGTTGGCAAAATTGGAAGGATCTCATTACTAAATGGAAAGGGGTGGCATAGAAATTGAATGAGAAATCTAAACAGACCTCTTGGGAAGGAAATGCCAAAAGGAGGGATATCCAGATTACAGATGACCAGGGTATACCCCGTCAATATATAGTCCTTAAGGCCTGATGCGAATTGTATGATAAAAAAGTTATTAAAGCAAAGGGGGAAACTGGTAAACGAATGGCGCCTTTGGACATGTCTGGACTTCAACTACTTTTTGAGAGTGGGGAATACACCGATAAGGAAGAGGTAATTGCCTCCGCCCCTCCCTTACCCCACCGCGGCTCGGCTGTTCTCCCATTGTATCCCTTATTTCCCTCCCAGCTTCCAACCTACTCAGAATCAGAGGAACAGGGACCTGAGGAAAACCGACCGAGCAGAGAGGTTTTTTTCGGACCCCATCGCTTGTTGCATGAGGTCTAGTGGTGGTGAGGGAAACCTTCAAGCTCCCCTGGAGTATAACCTAGGGGCTAGGACAGTAACGACTCCCCAGGGTAAGAAGCTCAAGACCATGGGAACCCAAGATAAGACATTGGCGCCAAAAATCAGACAAGCCCATAACAAACCCACAGGGCAGAGAATAGCAACCCCTAAGATACGAATTCAGATACAGATGAGGAGCACTCTAAGAGGGATCGACCACAATAATTTTATAATAGGTCCTACCCAAAAGATGACGGTCCCTCAAAGACCCTGGTAGGCTACAACTTCCCATGCGTAGGGCACCGAATCCCAGGGCAGGACAAGAAGGACAGGGAGAGACTGTTGAAGTGTATTCTCCCTGGACCCCAGGAGATGTACATGATTATGAATGGAGCCGCAGACAAGAAAACTGCACCTGTAGAAATACTTTTAAGACCCGATCTACAGCTTCCCCAAGTCAAACAATGTCCTCTGAAGACCGAGGCAGTACAGGGGTTATGACTCCTTATTGCATCGCTGCTTCAACAAGGCGTTTTAGACCCGTCAGTTTCCTTGCAATACTCCAATCTTAGCAGTCCCGAATCCGGGTCGCCCTGTGTGGCGCCTTGTTCAGGATCTACGGGCTATTAACGCCATTGCGGCCCCACTTCATGCTGTGATACCTAACCCTGCAACGAATCTCAGTTTAATTCCGGCCTCAGCCAGATGGTTCACTATTATTGATCTGCAATATGCCTTCTTCTCAATTCCTTTGCAGGAGGTCCGGCAGTACCTTTTTGCTTTCACTTTTGAGGATAGACAATATAGTTGGACCCGCCTGCCACAGGGGTTCATCCACTCCCCCACTATATTTTCACACACCCTCTGTGGTCAGCTGCACGATATTCATTTCCCTGCCAGTCCTCTCTCGTACAATATATAGATGATCTGCTACTGACCAGTGACACCCAGGACAGCAATTGTACCCATACCAGTTATTTATGGAATGTTCTCCACTCACACGGCTATGTTGTCCCACCAATCATGGTCAAACGTGACCAGTCCCAGGTTAAGTTCCTTGGGAACCTGATTAGTGCCGAGGGTAGGATGCTAACGCCTGATAGAACGACCTCTATAGTGCAAGCTCCCCCTCCCACTACTCTTAAGGGGATGCGCAAGTTCTTAGGCTTGGTTAATTTTTGTCGTCAGTGGATCCCTAACGCAACATGTTATACCCATCTGCTAAGTCCCCTAGATTTTCCAAAGGCTCCCGCCACGTTTAATTTAACATCTGAACAGCTCCAAGCTTTTCGAGAACTGAAACGACAGCTCTCTTCTCCTCTCACTTTGGGGAGGCCCCTATATAATCGCCCTTTCCAGCTGTATGTTGCCATTATAGAAGTTTGTGCCACAGCTGTGCTTACGCAGTTTCACGGTGATAGACGCCGTCCGGTTGCCTAAATTTCCACCTGCCTTGATCCGGTGGCGCAAGGTTATCCCCTCCCCAGTACGCAGGCCATCACGGCTGTCTACACTATGGTCATAGACGCCGCCAATATACCCTGCAACAACCCGTCACTGTCTATACTTCCCATATGATTGCCTCTCTCTTGACTACTAACTGCACACAGCACCTCACACAGGCTAGACTTAGCAGCTGCGAGGTTGCTCTTCTTCAGGACCCCCTTTTGACTTTTGCTTTTTGCTTCACAGTTAACCCGGCAACATTTGTCATCATCCTACCAGACGAGTTGCCCGAAGCCCCCTACTCCTGTCCCGAACTTCCCCCAGACAGGACCTGACTGATCAGGAATTACCCCTCCCTGGAAAAGTCCTTTTTGTTGATGGCTCTTCGTCTGTCTCGGACACGGGGAGGAAGCAGGCTGGTAATGTCATCACTACTACTTCGGAGGTCCTAGAAGCTGGGAGACTGATACCTGCTGTTTCCGCTCAGAAAGCTTAACTTTTCGCCCTCACCCGAGCATGCATCCTCGCTGCGGGCGAACGAGCAAAACTTTACACTGATTCACGTTATGTTTTTGGGGTGGCCCACGACTTCGGGTCTCTGTGGGCACAAATGGGCTTTCTCACCTCCACAGGCCAACCCATTTCCAACGCACCTTATATAGAGAATTTACTGCAGGCAATTAAGTTGCCCTCTGACTTGGCAGTAATTAAGTGTGCCACCCATAGGGATGATGACACTCCCACTTCCAAAGGTAATGCCAAAGCTAATATAGCGGCAAAGGCTGCAGCAGCAGGACATGGGTGGGAGGTTAGCACAGAAACACTTGCCTTATTACTGCGTGATACTCCTCGAAGTCCAGACACCTCTAACATTTTGAAACTTCAGGGGGACCCCCCTGCTACTGAAATCCAATTGTGGCAGCGACATAACTGCTGCCTTCACCCTGTAACGCATATCTGTACGACGCCGGCGGGCCAAATATGTGCACCCGATGCTTTGTTACCCCTCCTTATTGATAAACTCCACACTTATACTCATCTAGGTAAGTAGGCAATGTGTAAGGTTTTGCTTAAAACATGGTGGAATCCAAATATGTAAGAGGAAGCTAGAAACAAAGCTGTGAGGTGTGTGACTTTCCAGAAAGTAAACCCGGGAAGTCAATTAAGTGTGAAAGAGGAAGGAATTCCTTCCCTTGGGGACCATTTGAGACATTACAGATGGACTTCATTGAATTACTACAGGTACATTGTTATAAGTACTGCTTAGTCATCCTTGATATGTTTAGTAAATGGATTGAGGCTTTTCCGACGGTCAACACCAAAGCAAGTACTGCAGTGATAATTTTACTAAAATACATCATTCACAGATTTGGGATACCACAGAAAATATCGTCGGACAATGGAATTCATTTTATTGGAAAAATTAATAAAAAGCTGTGCACAGCCCTAGGCATTGATCAACAATTACATTGCTCTCATCACCCGACTGCAGCGGGTTCCGTAGGAAGAGCCAATAGAAATTTAAAGGACAATGACTAAATTTACTTCAGAGACAGGACAGAATTGGTTAAAGGTACTCCCACTGGCATTCTACCATATGCGAGTCACTCCCCAGAGTAGTACCGGACTGATTGCAGCCGACATCGTATCCGGTCGACCTGCCCGAAACCCCTGGGATAGTGACAATCCCCCACCCCCTTTTATGGACTTACAGATGATGGGACAGGAATTACAGGACTATTGTGAGCAATTGACCCTTTCTCTTAGGTCCCTCCATTCACAGGTGAAAGAGGCTTATCGAAGCGATCTGATCCTGGACCAGGCGACTGGGTCCTAATCCGTGACTGGGAAAGACCAAAGCGAGGACCTCGTTGGAAGGGACCGTTCCAGGTGCTGTTACAGACACCATCAGCCGTCAAAGTGAAGGGGAATAAGAAGTGGACACATCTGAGTGATTGTAAGAGGTGGATGGAATATTCAACTTCAAATCCAGTGAAAAATCCCTAATAACTATAATCTCGTTTCAGGGAGAGGAGTCGGGAGTAGAAGGAGCAGAGGCAGTATAAAAGGAGGGATAAAATAAGGAGGACGTTAAAAACAAGAAGGGGAGGATTGGAAATTGGAACTATTATGGTGTTAGGATATATAGGGGCAGTAGAATCATTGATGGAAAACAAGACAGGATGCTGGGCATGTGCAGCGATCCCTCACCATGGGGAATCAGGGGTTCCCCTTCAATAATACCCCTTACTCAGAACCAGACCAGATCTATCCGATATATGGCGAGGAACGGAACTCTAGAGGAAGAAAATTGTAAACCAGGGGGTTATCCGTCCCTAGACCGAAATACATGTTCTCCCTTATGTTATAAAGGTGGGCGCCTTAGGCCTTCCACTTAATTATAGCCTGTTAGGACCGGGGCAGGTTGTTACCCTTCCTGCTTCCCCAGTGGATGCCACCTGTTACTGTAACTATAATAAAAGTGCCCCCTATCAGTTGAGGAATAGCACCTGCACCCGAACAAGTGCGAGAGGATTGCGCCCCGTGAACGGTACCCATTGGGTGTGAGGGAAAAAGGCCTATCCTTGGTTACGTGGAGAAAGACCAAATCGCAGAAAGGAGGACTTGGGTTTCATGTATACAACCGCCTCACATAAAGGGTGGAGTGGGTGCTGTTACCTTGCTTATCTTGCCCCTCATTTGCGTATTTTGAACCACACCGGGAACAGCCAGACTGGTTAATGAGGCAACGACGAAAATTGGCAGAAATGGATTGATTTTTCTGTACTCTGTTCCCACCATACGGTACTGCCAGAGCAAGGGTGGAGATTCAGAAATTAGCAGCGGCTCTGGAAGAGCTTGCTAACAATACGGCCGACACTTTAGGGGACACTCAATCGAAGCTAAACAGCATAATAACCGAGATGATAGCCATCCGACTGATAGTATTGCAGAATAGGATGGCGTTGGACTTTATCCTGGCAGAGAAGGGGGGCACTTGTGCCATGACAGAGAAGGAATGTTGCACATTTACACCTGATGTTTCTTCTAATTTCACTGATCTGTCCCAGCACATTCAAAAGCACATCTCCAACATTAAGGCGGCAGGGAATAGGTGGAGGAAGGAACCTGGGTGGGAGTGGGGAAGCTGGTGGTTATCGGGAGGGAGCAGTTGGTTAGCTAATCTGGCAATTTATTCATTAATAATCATCGTGGGTCTATTTGTTGGCCTAGTCATATTAAAGTGTATTCTGCACCGGATGATGAACGCGGTCAAGGGATTAATACCCGTGCAAAAGGTGCTGGTCGCACGTTCACCCCAAGGTCAGGATCACGAGGAAATTTTGAGGCCACTACCACCAAAAGAGTATTATCATGATATGATAAAAGGAGGGAATGAGAATGAGAATGAGGTAATGTGGGTGTCTGGGGATGTGTCCTTACAGTGAGGTACTGTGGGCGTCGAGGGATGTGTCCTTACAGTGAGGTACTGAGGGTGTCTGGGGATGTGTCCTTACAGTGAGACACTGTGGGTGTCTGGGGATGTGTCATTACAGTGAGATACTGTGGGTGTCTGGGGATGTGTCCTTACAGTGAGATACTGTGGGTGTCTGGGTATGTGTCCTTACAGTGAGGTACTGTGGGTGTTTTTACAGTGAATTATTTTGCCTTTGTGTCCTTCCAGTGAGTTACTGCTGGTGTAAAGAGCTGTGTCCTCACCGTGAATTACTGCTGGTGTAGAAAGCTGTGACCTAGCCCTGAGTAACTACTGGTGTACAGAGCTGTGTCCTTACAGTGAGGAGCAGTATGTACAGAGGGTGGTCATTACACTGACGTGATCAGTGTGTATAGATTGGTGACCTGACAGTGAGGATTTAGCGTGCACAGAACTGTGTCCTTGCAATGAGGTGATTAACCTGCATACAGCTATGTCCTACAAGCGTGATGATCTTTGTTAACTGATCTTTGTAGTTGTAGTGAAGTTTTACGTGTATGTGTTATTGTGTCGTTAGAGTGAGGTATTCTGGAGGAATATAGATTTGTTTTTACAGTGACTTATTTTGTTCACTGAGGACCCGAGAGTGTCTAGAGCCGCTTTCCTTTGAGGAGGTATTGTGGTGACTGGCGATCTGTCCTTAGAGTGAGGTACTGTTGGTGTCTGGGGATGTATCCTGACAGTGAGGTACTGTGGGTGCCTGGAGATGTGTCCTTACATTGAGATATTGTGGGTGTCTGGAGATCTATACTTACAATGAGATACTGTGGGTGTCTGGGGATGTGTCCTTACAGTGAGCTACTGTGGGTGTTGAGGGATGTGTCCTTACAGTGAGGTACCGTGGGTGTCTGGGGATGTGTCCTTACAGTGATGTACCGTGGGTGTCTGGGGATGTGTCCTTACAGTGAGGTACTGTGGGTGTCTGGGGATTTGTCTTTTCAGGAATTGTCAGCCATGGGCCATCTTTTAGAGGTGATAGTATTGAGGTGGCAGGGATTAAAACAAGCAAGAACCAACCAGTGTTCAAACAACCTGTTAAAATGTAAAGTAAAAGCGGTGATCAGTTCTAAAATGGGAATGTACCTGCAGAGCACAGGCTGCTGGCCCACAGTAGGGGAACAGCTGCTCAATATGTGGTTTGTACATTTCTGTGACCATGAGACGTCCCTGTCTGCATCGGCCAAACAGAAGACAATGGGCGATGTTAATTGGCTGCATCAATACAGGCACCGACTGCTGTTATTTTGGGCCCTTCTTTCAGAGGTCAAGGAGGGCTGCCAGACTAGACTGAGTGTTGTCACTGAACACATCGAACGTGTCATGGGTATCTTTGATCTTTCAATAACAAGGATATTTGTGCATTCAGAGCCTCAGCCCTCACAATAATCATCCTACCTTTACCCTAGCCATCCTCCTACCCTTCACGTACTTGAAAAAGGCCTTGGGATTTTCCTTAACCCTACCAGCCAAAGCCTTTTCATGTCCCCTTCTAGCTCTCCTCAGCCCTTTCTTAAGTTCTTTCCTTGCTACCCTATATTCCTCACGGGCCCTGTCTGAACTTGCTGCTTTTACCTCACGTATTCTACCTTCTTCTCCCTAACAAGTCGTTCCACCTCCCTCGTCACCCATGGTTCCTTAACCCTGCCATTCCTTCTCTGCCTCACCGGGACATATTTATCCCTAACATCCTGCATAAGACCCTGAACATCGACCACATCTCTATGGTACATTTTCCTTCAAAAAGGGCATCCCAATTTACACTCCCAAGTTATCTCCTTATTGCCTCATAGTTCGCCCTTCCCCAATTGAAAATCCTCTTGCCCTCTCTGCACCTGTCCCTGTCCATGACAATTTTAAAGGTTATGGAGCAATGGTCACTGTCCCCCAAATTCTCACCCACCAATAGATCCTTCACCTGTCCCGGTTCATTTCCTAAAACTAGATCTAACATGGCATTCCCTCTTGTCGGCCTGTCAACATTCTGCGTCAGGAATCCCTCCTGGACACATTTAACAAATTCCGTCCCATTTAAACCTTTGGAACTAAGCAGGTTCCAGTCTATATTTGGGAAGTTTAAGTCTCCCATTATAACATCCCTGTTATTTTTTGCTTCTATCCAAACACTGCCTGCCAATCTGCTCCTCTCTATCTCTACTGCTACCAGGAGGCCTGTAGAATAGACCTAGTAGAGTAACTGCTCCTTTATTGTCCCTTAATTCCACCATACGGACTCTAGAGATGATCCTTCTACAACATCCATCTTTACCACAGTCGTAACAGTGTCCCTGACCAGTATCGCCACCCCTCGTCCTCTACTCACCCCTTCCCTGTCCCTGTTAAAACACCGAAAACCAGGAATATTCAATATCCACTCCTCTCCTGACGTCAGCCACGTCTCAGTAATAGCCACGATATCATAGTCTACCATACTTATCCAAGCCCTCAGTTCGTCCCCCTTATTCCTGACTCTTCTTGCATTTAAGTAAACACACTTCAGTAAATCAACCTTACTACGTTTATAGCCTGTATTCTGCTTCTCCTTCCCCAAATCCTCTCTACCTGTTTGATCTAGCTTTTCACCATTTCCTTCTTCCTTTGATCTACTCCTCCGGTTCCCTTCCCCATCACAAACTAGTTTAATTCTCCCGAACCACCCTAGCAAATCTCGCCGCAAGGATATTGGCCCCCTTCTGGTTCGGGTGTAACCCGTCCTCTCTGTACAGGTCCCACCTTCCCGAGAAGAGATCCCAATGATCCAGAAATCTAAAACCCTCCCTCCTGCACCAACTTCTCAGCCACGCATTTATCTGCCACCTCCTCCTATTCCTGCATAGATCCCTGCATTCACCAGGGAGAGGGGTCTATGAGACTCTCAGATGGACACATGAATGATAGAAAAATAGGGGGCAATGTGGGCGGGAAGGGTTAGATGGATCTTTGAGCAGGATAAAATGTCGGCACAACATTGTGGGCTGAAGGGCCTGTACTGTGATGTAGTGTTCTATGTTCCATCCTCACTGATTGCAGAATGTGGGTGTATACATCTGTGTCTTTACATCATGTACAGTGTGTGCATACATTGGTGTCTGCACTATGAGGTAATATGGATGTACACATAAGCATCTGTAGATTGAGCTGCTGTGTGTGTATATATTCCTGTCTGTACAGTGAGGTGCAGTGGGTGTATATTTGTGTCTGTACAGTGAGGTACTTCGGTTGTACATATCTGTGTCCTTACAGTGAGGTACTGTGTGTGTATACATCTGTGTCTGTACATTGAGGGGCTGTGTGTGTATATATCTGTATCTGTACATTGAGGTGCTATAGGTGTATATACCTGTGTCCTTACAGTGAAGTACTCTGTGTGTATACATCCGTCTGTACAGTGAGGTGCTGTGGGTGTATATACCTGTGTCCTTACAGTGTGATACTGTGTGTGTATACATCTGTGTCTGTACAGTGAGTTGCTGTGGGTGAAAAGGTTTGTGTCCCGACAGTGCTGTGCAGGTGCACACAGCTCTTTCATTGCAGTGAAGTACTGTGTGTGAATATACATATGTTGTTACAGTGACATCCTGTGTGTGAACAGAGCTGTGTCTTAACAGGGTGTTACAGTGTGTGAATGGAAATATGTCCGTACTGTGATGTACCGTTGGCTGATGGTACTGTGCCCGTACGGTGAGCAAGTGTAGGTGTATTGAGCTTCTTCTTTCCATGAGTTACTGTGCCTGGACACAACTGTGACCTTACAGTGAGGTGATGTGTGTGTATTCTTCTTCACCCTTACAGTAAGTTACTTCAGGTGTATATTTATTCAAACAAACACCAGAACTTTTATTTTAAGTGTGGTAACGCTTTGCAGCGCCAGCGACCCAGGTTCAATTCCGGCCACTGTCTGTAAGGAGTTTTTATGTTCTAGCCGTGTCTACGTGGGTTTTCTTGGGGTGCTCGGGTTTCCTCCCACATTCCAAAGACGTATGGGTGAGGAAGTTGTGGGAATTCTATGTTGGCGCCGGAGGCGTGACAACACTTGCCGACAGCCCCCAGAACACTGTACGCAAAAGTTGCATTTCACTGTGTTTCAATGCACATGTAACCAATGAAGATATCATATTAAAAATCTATTGTTCTGTTGATGGCTCCAGTGCACAGTAACTGGCACCGTCAGAAGTTGTGCCTCTCTGTTACTGTGCTGAATAATATTAACCTGGTGAAAATTAACTCCAATGTATTTTTCAGTGGTGTGTATCTCTCTGGGATCAAAAGACAACACAACCACCCCTTCCTGAAGGTCTGCAAAACAACACTGAAAAGACACTCACTGATGACACAACTGCAGAAACCCTGGCTGGAATTCCTTTTACTTCTGTTAAAGCAAATAATGTTACAAACTGTGTTTTTAACACGAAGTGTAAACCACATGCGGCATTGACATCACTGTGACACGGGGGCAGGAGAGGGTTATGAATGTACAAGACCCTCATGGAGCTGTGACCAAACATAACTTCACCACCGGCAGGGATAAACTGATGGTCCCTACCTGACCAGTGGTCTATAAACCATACCATTGGTGGTGAAATGGGACACCATACACCAGATCCATTGTGTCCCTTGTGTTTGTGGGGAAAGGAAGGTGACCTTACAGTGAAGTGCTCAGTGCAGTGACAATTCTGTCCTTGCAGTGGACTACTCTGGGTGGATAGATGTGTGACCTTCCACTGAGGAGTTTTGCTTGCCATGTCAACTCTCAGTTCAGTCCTGGCTGCCTGGACTGGCATGTCTGCTGACTGTATATTGTTGTCATTGTCCTGGTCTGTCCACTTAGAGTACCGTGGTGGGCATGTACTTGTTTGTAACCTACAGTACAGTGTTGGGGGTGTACTGGTTTGTTCTCTTACAGCACAGTGTTGGGGTTGTATTGGTCTACCACTTACAGTGCAGTCTTGGGGGTGTACTTGTCTGTCCCCTCACAGTAGAAAGTTACAGGTGTAATGGTCTGAGCCCTTACAGTGCAGTGTTGGTGGTGTACTAGTCTGAGCCCTTACAGTACAGTGTTGTGGGTGTACTGGTTTGTCCCCATACAGTACAGTGGTAGGGAGACACGGGTGTGTAAAATTACAGTACAGTGTTGGGGGTTTACTGGGTTTCCCATTACAGTAGTGTTGGGGATGCACTTGTCTGTATTCTTAGTGTTGAGGTTTCACTGGTATGTCCCTTACAGTACAGTGTTGGGGGTGTACTAGTCTGTCCCTTACAGTACAGTGTTGAGGTGCACTAGCCCGTCCCCTTACAACACAGGGTTGGGGGTGTTTGGTCTGTCCCCTTAAAGTACAGTGTTGGGGGTGGACTGGTCTTTCCCCTTACAGTTCCTTGTTGAGGTTGTACTGGCTTGTAAACTGACAGTATAGTGATGGCGCTTACTGGTCCCTTCCCTCACAGGTCAGCATTGGGGGTGTACTAGTCTGTCCCTTACAGTACAGTGTTGGGGGTGTACTAGTCTGTCCCTTACAGTACAGTGTCGGGGGTGTACTAGTCTGTCCCTTACAGTACAGTGTTGGGGGTGTACTGGTCTGTCCGTTACAGTACAGTGTTGGGGTGTACTGGTTTGTCCCTTACAGTACAGTGTTGGTGATGTACTCTCCTGTCTTGTTACAGTATCGTGTTGGGGAGGGACTGGTCTGTCCGCTTACAGTACAGTGTTGGGGATATATTCCTAGCTGCTCGTCTGTCACTGATTCATCTGATGCATCCAGTTCTCAGTGACAGGACGGACCATGGTCCCAGTGTTGGATGGTACTGAGGTATCAGCTGCCAACAGCTCAACAGTGTCACCGTTGACACCTGCAGCTGTGACCGGTACTTTGGTCAGGGAAGGAACAGGATCTAGCAGTGACCCACCCCACGCCCCATGTTTGTTGTTCCATCAGTTCCAGAGCCGGGTCTGGCAGATACACCCTTCAGTAGTGGACAGGCTGTCACTGGTGGGACTGCCGGCTCTCTGCAGGGAGGGTGAAGTCCTCCCCCGACAGTGCACCTGCTGTCCAAGCTCCGCCCAGCTCTTCCCCCGACTGTTGTTCCACATGGAAATGAAACCTATGCCCCATCACTGTGGAGGGCAGCCATGAGTGGAGACAGCACTGGAACACTTTGGGCCACAATCTCGGATACTTCCTAATGCCTGGACAACACTGAGGACTTCCAGCAATGTGACTCCTCACCAATTCCCCCGTTTAGTGGGCACTGGAGGGACAACCTGTTGAGGGGCAGCTTTTCAGAGGAGAGCAGCAGCAGCCAGGTCTGTGGCACAATGACTGGCTCTGGTGTACAGCAGGGGAGGGTGGAGACAAGGGGATCTGTATTGATAGGAGACACCACAGTGAGGGGAACAGACAGGAGACTCTGTGGCCGTGAACAAGGCTCCAGGATGTTGAGTTGTCCCCCTGGGTGCCAAAGTCAAGGACGTCCCCCAGTGGTTCCAGAACATTCTCAAGGGGGAGGGTGAGCAGCCAGAGGTCGTTGTGCACATTGGGACCAATGACACAGGAAGAAAAAGGGATGGGGTCCTGCAGAGTGAATGTGGGGAGTTAGGCAGAAGTTTCATAAGCAGGAGATAAAAGTCTGTAATCTCTGGATCACTGCCGGTGCCACCTGCTGGTGAGGGGAGGAACAGGAGGATAGGGCAGGTGAGTGTGTGGCTGAGGAGCTGGTTCAGGAGGGAAGCGGTCAGCATCTTGAACCATTGGGATCTCTCCTGGGACAGAGGTGACCTGTACAAGAGGGATGGACTGCACCAGAACTGAAGGGGACTAATAATCTGACGGTGGGATTTGCTGGTGCTGCTCATCAGGGTTTAAACTGGTCTTGTCCCGGGTATGGGATCCAAAGTATGAATGTGGCAGATGAGGATGAAGCAAATCTGGAGGTTACAGTGAGCAAGACAAAGGGACAGGACAGGCGGGGGCAAGGCAGGGAGTGAGGAGGGTCTGATGGACCAAACTATAATTATGTTAATGTGAGACACCTGACAGGTCAGGCAGGTGGACCCAGGGCATGGGGTGGCCCGTGGGATTATGGTGTTCTATCTCATTCAGGGTGGGGCAGGCAGCTCAATGTGCTGGGCACAGATGCTTGGGGCATGAGAGAGGTGAAGCCAAGTTGCAGTTTTGGTCGGGAGACCTCTAAGCAGTACTTAGAGGACAATCAAGAACGTCCAATGAAACGAAATGGGGAGAACTTCCAAATCAGAAAGGTGTGGTCACTATGACGGTATGATGAGCTGTCCATTACCTGCCCACCTCCACTCCCTCCTCCTGCCAACAGCCAGCAGGATCTAGAGGAGGGATGTGTTGGGAGATCGCAGATAGCTGTCGGAATATTAGGCAGTGATAGTAATACACAAAATGTGCTGGAGGAGCGAAGCAGGCCATGCAGCATCTGTGGAGGGAAATAAACAGGTGCAAGCAAGTGATTTTAACTTACCTAATATTGACTGGGACGGCCGCAGTGTGAAGGGATTAGATGGGACAGCATATGTTGAGTAGGTCCAGGAGAGATTTTCAAGAACGTGAGCATGTTCCTCCCAGAGAGGGGACAGCACTCACCCTCCTCCAGGGACATAAGGCTGGACAGTGACTGATGTGCCAGTCGTTGGGGGGTGGGGGAGCACTGTGGCACCAGGGACCATAATTCCTTTATTTTTAAGTAGTTATGGGAGAATTTAGGGCTGGCCCATGAATTAAAATCCTGAATAGAGGAGAGGCAAATATTCATATCATTAGACAGGAACTTGCGAGGTTGATTGGGAGAGTCTGTTAACAGGTGAAAGGATTTTTTGCAAGCGGGTCATTAAACATGGGATAGGAAGGCTTCAGGGCCAAAGTCTCCCTGTCAGAGTGAACGGAAAGGCTGTCAGGGTGAGGGAAGGGAATTCGATTCATGATGGATATTGAGGATCTGGTCAGCAAAAAGAGGCACACGTCAAGTTTATGCAGCTCTAATGAAATGAATCCCTGTAAGAAATGTAGAAGTACACTTCAGATGGAAGTTATAAAAGCAAAGAGAGGACGTGAGATATCTCTGACAGATCAGGTAAAGGGGAACCCTAAAGGATTCTATCAGTATATTAAGACCAAATGGGCAACTGGGGTGAGGATAGGTCCCCTCAAGTATCATTGCTGTTGTCTGTCTGTGGAGCCCCAGGACATGGGTGAGCTTTTACAGAGATACGGGTGATCTTTATTTACCACAGGTAAAGACATGGGAGTTGCTGAGTCGAGTGAAGAGGACAGTGATATCCTGAAACACACCACAAAATGAAATTGGAGGAGCGGGTGATCTGGATAGTCCCTGGTTCCTGTACCCAAGGATGTTGTGGGAAGTAGGTGAGGACATTGCTTGGGCTCTGGCAGAGATCTTTCTATCATCCTTCACCATCGGTGAGGTACCGGGAGACTGGAGGGTGGATAATATTGTGCTTTATTGAAAAAGTTTGCAAGGACAAGCCAAAGAACTGCAGGGCGGCGGACCTCACATCAGTGGTGGGAATGTTACTGGAGGGGATACTGAGGGACAGGATCTACCAGCATTTGGAAAGACAGGGACTGGTCAGAGACAGTCAGCATTGCTTGTCCGTGGGAAATGATGTCTCACGGATTTGACTGAGTTTATTTTTGAAGAGGTCACGCTGAAGTTTGATGAGGACAGGCTGGTAAAAGTTGTCCACATGGCTTTTGGAAATGCCCTGAAAACGTCCTGCCTGATAGGCTGGTCTGGAAGGTGAGATCACATGGGACAGAGGGTGAGCTACTGAATGGATACATCACTGACTTGGAGGAGGGAGGCAAGGGTGGGAGGGGAGGGTTGTTTCTCAGATTGGAGGCCTGTGACCAGTGATGTGTGGCAGGGATGGGTGCTGGCTCCCCTGTTGTTTGTCATCTATATTCACGTTTGAAGCAGAATGTTGGTGGTGTGATCAGTAAGTTCACAGATGACTCCACAATTGGTGGTGTCGTGGACAGTGAGGAATGTTGTCTGAAGTTACAACAGGATACTGATCAACTGATAAAGTGGGCAAAGGAATGGCAGCGGGAATTTAACTCAAACACGTGCAAAGTGATGCATTCTTTGGGAATTTAAAGCATGTCGGGACATCCATGGTGTAGGGCAGTGCCCCGGCTGGTGTTGTTGAAGAGAGACCTGGAGGTACAGGGACATAGTTCCCTGCAGGTGTAAACACGGGTAGACAGGGTTCTGAAGAAGGCACATGGCATCCTTGCCTTCATCGACAGAGGCAGTCAGTACCGGAGGTGGGACCTCATGTGCCAGTTCTGCAAGGTGTTGGTGTGAAGTGTTGTGTGAAGTGTTGTGTGAAGTTCCAGTCCGATGCTGCAAGAAGGATGTGATAAAAATGGGGAGGGTGCATGAAAGATTTACAGTGATGTTGCCTGGATTGGAAGGTTTGAGGGATTGGATCGGCTGGGACTGTGTCCCTGGAGTGAAAGCGGCTGGGGTTGACCTTACAGAGGTTTGTAAAATTGAGGGGCAGAGTCACAGTCTTCTCCTCAGAGTGGGGGAGTCTAAATGTAGAGGGCACAGAGTGAAGGGAAGAGGGGAAATATTCACAAAGAATCTGAGGGGTGAGGGTTCCACACAGAGAGAGGTGGGTCAATGGGTAGAAAAAAAGTGCTGCCAGAGGAGGTGGTGGAGGCAGATACAATGACACGGTTAAATCAAACATGTGGACAGGGACGGGGAGATGAACGTTTTCGGGGAACATGGACCAAACGCAGGGAAATGGAAGAAGTGTACATTGCCACCTTTGTCAGCATGGACACCTTGTGCTGAAGGGCTTGTTTCCGTCCTGTACACTTATGAATGGATGAATTTATAAATCTGATGGGACCGCTCGTGTTCATTCAGGGCTCAAAACAGCACCGGTCAGCGGCACACACAGTCCTGTCACTCTCTGGTCCTGCTCACTGATACCCGGGGCTCAGTGCACCACGCAAAACACCTTTCACACAGGTGAGACCTGAAGCCGTCCACACAGACCTCCCCCGAGACCCTCACCCACATGTGTTGCCCTCGGACAGCCCTGTGTCTGACATTCCTGACAGCCCTGTGAACGTGGCCACCTTCCCCCTTGGCTCTCGGTACAACTAGTGGGCTGGCACGGGCACTGCAAGGACAGCCACATTGGTGGGACTGCAGTCACATAGACCAGGCAAGGGAAGGGCGGCAGCCGTCCTTTATTTTTAAATAATAAACGTTTTTTTCACTAAAAGCACTACAAAAGACAACCACATCCAATACAGAAAAGAGAAACTACGCAACGACATACTACGGTAGAGAATGCAAACTAATACTAACGAAACACACACGCGACGCTACACCCGTTAACGCGACACGCGACACTTCAAATAAGAATCGCGTTCGTACCGTCCACGACACACGCGATCCCCTGAGGGGCCCGCCGAGCGCGGAACTCGGCTATGGTGCCCGCGGAAACCGCGTGATCCCTCCCTAAACGCACCCGCACGCGCACCTAAGCGCGGAAGACGGGCAGGCAGGCCGACCTGCCGGGACCCTCGGCCGCCCGCAGACGCGTCCCGTGGATGGATGGCTTGGCCAGGCCCAGCAGTAGACCCACCAGGAGATCCGCCGCGCGCCCTTCCCCGCGCCGCACCGGGTGCCCGTAGACCAACAGCGCCGGGCTGAAGTGCAACCAGAACTTTAGCAGCAGCCCCCACAGATACTCGAAGAGGGGCTGCAACCTCTCGCACTCCGCGTACGCGTGGTACACTTTCTCCTCCCGGCAGCAGAAGTGACAGGCGGCTCGGCAGCTGTCCTTCCCGCGCTGTGGGAAGTTAATCACGTGATGTGGGATTTACCAACTCTAGTCCTCATTTGACCTTCAACTTTGTTCCAACCTCTGTCGCCCGGTTACACATTCCCACAGTTCCTGCATTAGGATGGGTTCATTTAGTCTCAGTCATTGCAGACCTTAGAGCCTGGTGTGGCCAGAGCAGGACACAGTTAGAAACAGTATCGGCCCCAAATAGTGAAGCTCCGGGATCCTCAGTGATCCCTTTCCTATGTGGCACAGCCCCTGTAAACTTTACCCGGTGCTTCCTGCCAAAGATTACATTCTGATCTTTGGCATGTCACTTTAAGTCTGGAATTCCCACAGCAGAGCTATTCTGGGAGCAGCTGATGTAACCTGGTTGGTCAGAGAGTGTAACTAACGTCAATGATCAGGAGACTGGTCCACCTGGAGAGTTCTCGCCTCTTTAACAAGAGAGCCGTGAACATCTCAGCACTGGTTTGGCAACGGGCCTGGCATGTTGCATCAACAGAGGGATCACCACTTCTCCGCAGGCATGGGAGACTGGATACTTGGACAAATCGTGGCCATTTACTATCCAGTTCTGGCAGCTGTCGGTGTTCCTGGTGCGTAGTTCCACACAGGTACTCACTTCTGTTCCTCTCTGTTAACTATGTAGGTGCTGGTGATGGACCTGGGCCACATTAATAGCCTGTTACCCTGCTGTATAATTATGTTCGTGAGATATGCTCAATTATACTGTTTCTTTTAATTTAACCCGGTGTCTTCATTCAAACTGTGATCTCAGCTAGAGTTGCCGTGTTGCATTTTGACTGTTGAAGGTGTTGCAGTGTGATGTGTAAACCAGCTGCCAGTGTTAGGTCAGCAGTGACGGTGTGAGTTTACAGTGTACATTCTGGGTGTGTGGGCTGCGAGGGGGAACACGCTGATGGTCCCAGTCTGTGAAATGACCCAGGATGGGTGTCGCTGGGTCTCCCGGCTGTTACAGCACTGAGGGACACGAATCTGCTGTCACTGACTTCCTTTCTCTTTCAGGGACTGGAGATCAGCCACTAATGCTCCCGCCCGGGTGTGAGACCGGTGCTGTCGTTCGGCTGCCCGAGACACTCTCGAGTTTCACTTCCATCCACTTTCTTTATTCACAGGCGGCGCGGAATAGTTCCACATCTCGGGATAAGTCCCCACTGGTCTGTAATAAAACCTTGAACGGCTGGCAAAGCTCAGCAGGTCAGGCGCTACCTGTGGAATGAGGAACAGTGGAGGATTCAGGTCAAACTCGCTTGATCAGGGCTGATAAAGTAAGAAAGCAAGTTAGTGTGGGTGGCAGCGGAAGTGGGGAGGGCAATGGGTGGAACACAATGGATGTCTGGATCTGGGTGAGATGATGTTGCTGTTGAACGGAGAGTTGAGCTCCTTTGTCTGCGTAATGTATTGCTTATGTTGTGAAATCCACGGTGATGTTGTGAAGTCTGAATGATGTGGTGACGCTGATAGGTTGAGGTCCTCCCACTTGATGCAAACGTGATAAAAGTGAGTCCGTTGTGATTTTACTCTGTCACTGGATGTGTGTGCTGGATGCTGGCTTGTTGTGTGCGTGAGGGGGTGTTCGTCTCTCTCGTTTTCAAAAATAGTTTAATAGCGAATTTGTGGTCCTCACTTTCCAAGACAATTGTTTTTTAAAAAGTGGTGTACAGGAAGTATTTTCTTTTGTGATTGCTGTGGCTTTGACTTTGGCTGATGATTGTCAACGATTTGAATGCCTACCTCTGAATGCGTTTCTGAAGGTGTCCACACTCCCCAAATGTCATTCAGGTGAATGTAATAACACATTGGTCACCTGGGTCACTTTTGGAAGATTGTCTCTTCCCATAGTCCCGTATATATGTTGGCAAAACTGCGGCAAATTTCTTCCCCGTTGTTTATTCCTTTGACTTGTAAGTAGCATTCGTCATTGCATCCAAAGTCATTCTTTGTGAGGCCCAGGTAAATTGGTTTGACCAAAGCTTCACCTGGTCTGTCAGTGTCAGGGTTTATTCCTTAGATATGTTTAACAGTCTTCAGTCTCCTGTCTGTTTCTATATTTGTGTACCGGCTTCCAATGGTAAAAAGGGTGGCATCAGGGGTCATGGTCATGGAGTTAACAATCTGTGGAAAGTAGGATGTGTCTTTGATACAGCTGGGAAGTTGCTGTATCAAAGTCTGGGATAACATTGTGCAGTCTGACCTGCTGGGATCTGCCCAGTATATTCCAGTATTTCCATTTGTGCACTGTTTTTGGTTTTTATTTCAAATTTTCAGCATCCACTGTTTTTTTTTATTTCCCCACTGATCTGTTGTTGTGATGCTCCGTCCCCAGAAACGGAGCAGCTTTTCCAGTTCTCTTTGCACCTTGTGGTGATGTTTGAGCTCAGTTGTTCCTGGTTGAAGTACTTTTCAGACTGTGGTCCAGAGAGATGGGTCGTGTTATTGCTGGGACTGAGTATGTTTCAATCCCTGTCCAGGTTGTGTCCAAATCTGAGATCAGATCTGGGACGTTGAATTGGGTGACGGACGAGGCAAAAGTCCGAATCTGTTTCCCACCCCTTGTTGCTCTGTGTGGGGAGCCCCGTGGATCCAGAAACCTCACACCAGCTGACTGAAGATTTGTTGTTGAACTTCTGTCCCCTTGTGGGTGTCGGTTCTGCCACAGTGGTGTGTGGTGACGGATCCCGGGTCTGTGACCTAACGTCACTGGGGAAAGGCAACACCTGTTGCTGTTGGGAATGGGTCTGTGAGCTGCGGGAGACTGACCCTGGAGGTGACAGTACTGGGGAATGTCGTTTGGTGTAAGAGTGCACACATGGATACGTTGCTGCAAAGGGAACTGGATGGGTTGGTGTGGTGGAAGTTGTGTGTCACACACCATAATGTGGAGTCAGAGGTAAATTTCTCATGGTCAAGGGCTGAAAATTGTTGTTGATTACACTGCACGCCTCCGATCTCGGGACTTTGTTCACGCAACCTCTGCATTCCTCACACTATTTGCTTCACTGTGAATGTACAGCGTTGCAGCTGATCTGAGATGTGTTGATTTTTGCTCTTGGTCATTCGTTCACTGTCCGTGAGTTGTTTCTTAAAACTCACTACTGAACTCAGTGTCAGGTTCTGAATTCCTCTTCTCCATGGGCGGCACAGTGGCTCGGCTGTTAAAGTTGTTGCCTCACCATTCACGTGACCAGGGTTTGATGCTGAACTTGCTGCCTGGGATCAGTTTGCGCATTCTCCTTGTGGCATGTTGGTTCCCTCCGACTGCACCCAAAGATGTGCGCGTTTGTCGTTTCCTTCGCTGCTGTAAGTTAAAAAATGTGTGCAGATTGATTGTCGAATCTTGAATGAAATCATGTGAATGTTGGACGAAAACTGTGATCAATAAATCCATGATGTGATTCTGCTTAAAAGTAAACCATTCTTTCGAAAGGATTGTGCGTGCACAGGTGTTCAAAGGTAGTGTGGAATGTCAGCCAGGCAGCTGAAATGCAGGCAGTTGTTTTTCTACATTATAACAGAGCTGAAATATTACGTGTGAAGTGGTAGCCACACCAGTTTAGTCACAGTTTGAGCATCGTGGTGAGGTATCGTCTCCAAGTTACAGCAATGATGTGATCTGACTGGAAGAAGGGCAGAGGATATTTTCTCACCTGTTATTCTGTGCGGAAAGTGGGAGTGACGAGGATAAATTGGACAAAGTGGTCAAGTTTTTGGTGGAACAAAATGTGAGGGGATTCAAATTTCTGAAAGATAAAAGAAAAGGGAAGGAAATGTCATTCGCATTCAGCTTCAGTGTCACCAAACCGATCACCCTGCCAGGTTCCCAACGCACCTTCACTATGCTCGGTCCCCACTGCACCGTCATCCAGCCGGAGCCCACTGCAACTGCACACGCACACGTCCACACAGACACTTCACACTGCCCAGTCCCCAGTGCATATTAACAGGGCCCAGCCCCAACTGCACATTCACGCTGCGCGGTCCCCACAGCACCTTCACCCTGCCGGTCCCAACTGTCCCTTCACCCAGACCGCTCCCCACTGCCCCTCAACCCAGCCAAGTCCCCTCTGCCCCTTCACTCTGCCCGGTCCACACTGCAGCTTCACCAGCCCAATACCTACTGCACCTTCATACATTCCCGTCCCCAGTGCACTTCACCCAGCCTGGTTCTCAGTGTAACTTCAACCTGCCCAGTCCCCACTGCACCTTGACCTGCCCAGTACCCACTGCACCTTTACACAGCACGGTCCCAATGCACAATCCCCCTGACGGTCACAACTGCACTGTCATCCTGGCGGAGGCCACAGCAACTTCACACGCATATCTCCCCACAAAACCTTCACACTATCCACTCCACACTGCACATTCACCCTGCTCGGTCCCCTCTGAACACTCACACAGCACGGTCCCCACTGCACCAACACCTTGCCATGTCCCCACTGCACCTTAACCCTGGCGGATCCCCACTACCCATTTACTCCGCCCGGTACCCACTGCAGATTCACACTGTCCGATCCCCACTGCATATTCACCCTGCACGATCCAACTTCACCCTGCAAGTCTCCACCCCACATTCACACTGCACGGTCTTAATGCACATTCCGCCTGCCGGTCACAACTGCACCGACATGCCAGAGCCCACAGCCACTTCACACGCACACGTCGCCACAAAACATTCATATTGTCCGGTCCTCGCTGCAACATCACCCGGCCCGGTCCCCACTGCACCACCTAGCCTGCCCCCGATGTAAATTCACCCTGCCCAGTCCCCACTGAAACTTCACCCTACCCGGTCACCACTGAATCTTCAGCCTGCCCGGGCACATTCAACCTTTCCCCCGCCCGGTTCCCACTGCACCTTCACTATGCTCTGTCCCCACTGCACCTTCATCCTGCCCGCTCCCCACTTCCCCTTCACCTATCCCGGTGCCAACTGCTCCTTCGCCCAGTCCGCTCACCACTGCACATTCAACCTGCCCGGTCACCTATGCACCTTCAACCTGCCCTGTTCCCAAGGCCCCTACATCCTGCCTGTTCCCCACTGCCCCTTCACCATACCAGGTCCTCACTGCAACTTCACCCTGCCCTCTCCCCACTGCTTCTTCACCCAGCCCGTTCCCCACTGCACGGTCACCCTGCTCAATCCCCAATGGACCTTCACCTTGCCTGTCCCCACAGGGTATTCACTCTGCCCGGTCCGCATATCAACTTCACCCTGACCGGACCCCACTGCACCTTCACACTGCCCTGTCCACACTGCAGCTTCACCCTGCCTGCTAGCCACTGCTCCTTCACCACGCCGGTTCCCCACTGCACCGTCACTCTGCCCGAACCCACGTCTCTTACACCCTGTCTGGTCCACAGTACGCCTTCACATGCCCGGTCCCCAGTGCCCCTTCAGCCTTCCCGGTCGGCACTAGCACTTCACCCTGTTTTGTCCTCACTGCTCCTTCGCCCAGCCCATTCCCCACTGCACGTCACCCTGCCCGCTCCCCACAGCCCCTTCACCCTGCCTGTTCCGCACTGCTCCTTTACCCAACCCGGTCCGCACTACTCCTTCACCAAGCTCGGTACACACTACCCGTTCACCCTACACGGTCACCACTGAGCATTCATCCTGCCCGGTCACCACTGAGCATTCATCCTGCCCGGTCCCCACTGCACATTCACACTGCCCGGTCCCCACTGAAACTTCACCCCGCTCAGTCCCCACTACACCTTAAACCTGCCCTGTCCCCACTGCACCTCCACCCTGCCTGGTCCCTACTGCAACTTCACCCTGCCCGGTCCCCACGGCCCCTATACCCTGCCCGGTCCCCACAGCCCCTTCAAACTGCCCCGTCCCCACTGCATCTGCACACTCCTCGGTCCCCACTGCACCTTCATCATGCCCGCTCCCCACAGCTCCGTCACCCAGCCCGAGCCCCACTGCACGGTCACCTTTCCCGATCCCAGTTGGACCGTCACCCTGCCCTGTCCCCACTGCACCTTCATGCTGCCCGGTCCCCAGAACCACTCCAATCTGCCCGGTCCACACTGCTCCTTCACCCTGCTGGTCCCCATTGCCTGTTCACCCTACCCGGTGAACAATGAACATTCATCCCGCCCTGTCCCCACTGCACCTTCTCCCTGCCCAGTCCCTACTGCATCTTCACCCTGCCTGGTCCCCACTGCACCTTCACCAAGCACGTTCCCCACTGCAGGGTCCAACCTTCCCGATTCCAGTTGAAACTTCAGATTGCCCTGTCCCCAATGTATTTCACTCTGCCCGGTCCCCACTGCCACTTCACACTGCCTTGTCCGCGCTGCTCATTCACCCTGCCCGGTCCACATTGCCCGTTCACCCTACCCGGTCACCACTGAACATTAATACTGCCTCATCCGCACTGCACATTCACCCTGCCCAGTACCCACTGCCCCTTCACCCATCCCGGTGCCAACTGCTCCTTCACCCTGCCAATCACTACTACACCATCGTCCTGCCCATTCCCTACTACTCCTTCACCCAGCCCGTTCTCCACTGCACCGTCACCCTGCCAGATCCCCACAGCACCTTCACCCTGCCCGTTCCCTACTGCATCTTCACCATGCCCGGTCCCCACGGACCCTACACCCTGCCAACGTAACCACTGCACTTTCACACTGCTCGGTCCCCACTGCACCTTCTTCCTACCTGGTCCCCCTGCACCTTCATCCTGCCCGCTCCCCACTGCTCATTTTCCCAGCACGGACGCCACTGCAGTGTCACTCTGACCGATCCCAGTTGGACCTTCAGGCTGCCCTGTCCCCACTATTCCTTCACCCTGCACTGTCCCCATTCCACCTTCACTCTGCCCCGTCTGCACTGCTCCTTCACACTGCCTGGTAACCATTACCCGTTCACCCTACCCGTTTGCCACTGAACTTCATCCTGCGCCGTTCCCTCTGCACATTCACCCTGCCCAGTCCCCACTGCCCCTTCGCCTATCCTGGTGCCAACTGCTCCTTCACCCAGCCCACTCACGACTGCACTTTCATCCTGCTCACTACCCATTGCCCCTTCACCCAACCCGTTCTCCAATGCACGGTCATCCTGCCCGATCCGCGTTGGATCTTCACCCTACCCTGTCCCAACAGCACCTTCACCATGCCCGGTCCCTACTGCATCTTCACCCTGCCAGGTCCCCACGGCCCCTACGCACTGCCCGGTCCCCACGACACCTTCAACGCGCCCCGTCCCAACTGCACATTAACACTGCTCTGTCCCCACTGCAACTTAATCTTGCCTGGTCCCCAGTGCACCTTCATCCTGCCCGCTCCCGTCTGCTCCTTCACCCAGCCAGTTCCACACTGCAGGGTCACCCTGCCCGATCACAGTTGGACCTTCACTCTGCCCTGTCCCAACTGCACCTTTACTCTGCCGGGTCCCCACTGCCACTTCACTCTGCCCTGTCCGCACTGCGCCTTCACCCTGCCTGGTCCTCAATTGCTCCTTCACCCTGCCCAGTCGGCAGTGCTCCTTCACCCTGCCCGTCCCCACTACCCGTTCACACTGCCCGGTCCCCACTGAAACTTCACCCCGCCCAATCCCCACTGCACCTTCAACCTGCTCAGTCCCCACGGCCCTATCAACCTGCCCGTCCCCACTGCACCTTCACACTGCTCGGTCACCACGGCCCTTTCAACCTGCCCGTCCCCACTGCACCTTCAACCTGCTCGGTCCCCACTGCAACTTAATCCTGCCTGGTCCCCACTGCACCTTCATCCTGCCCGCTCCCGTCTGCTCCTTCACCCAGCCCGTTCCACACTGCAGGTTCACCCTGCCCGATCACAGTTGGACCTTCACTCTGCCCTGTCCCAACTGCACCTTTACTCTGCCGGGTCCCCACTGCCACTTCACTCTGCCCTGTCCGCACTGCTCCTTCACCCTGCCTGGTCCCCATTGTCCGTTCATCCTACTCGGTCATCACTGAACATTCATCCTACCCGGTCCCCCCTGCCCCTTCACTCATCCCGGTGCCAACTGCTCCTTCACCCAGCCCACTCACCACTGCACCTTCATCCTGATAAACCCCACTGCTCCTTCACCCAGCCCGTTCCCCACCGAAGGGTCACCCTCCCGATTCCAGTTGGACCTTCACACTGCCCTGTCCCTACTGCTCCTTCACCCAGCCCAAACACACTGCAAGTCACCCTGCACGGTCCCCACTGCGCCTTCACCCTGCCTGGTCCGCACTGATCCTTCACACTGCCCAGTCGGCACTGCTTCTTCACCCTGCCCGTTCCGCAGTGCTCCTTCACCCTGCCCGTCCCCACTGCTCGCTCACCCTACCTGGTCACCACTGAGCATTCATCCTGCCCCGTCCCCACTGGACATTCACACTGCCCGCTCCCCACTGAAACTTCAACATGCGCAGTCCCCACTGCACATTGACACTGCACTGTCCCCACTGCTCCTTCGCCCTGCCTTGTCAGCACTGCTCCTACACCCTGCCTGGTCCCGACTGCAGCTTCATCCTACCCGGTCACCATTGAAAAATCATCCCGCCCCGTCCCCTTTTTTTGTACAAAATGTTTATTCGTTAAAAACACTACAAAAACAACCAACAACAAACATGTTATATCTAGCACAGAAGAAACAACCCGACCGAAACCAATACCCGCGCAACTCTACGCCCGCAACCGCAAAACGCACGACACTTCATATAAAAATCCCATCCGTCTTGTCCACCACACACGCGATCCCCTGAGGGGCCCACCGAGCGCGGAACTCAGCCAGGGCGCCCAAGGAGACCGCGTGCTCCCGTTCCAACGACAGCCGCGCGCGCACGTAAGCGCGGAAGACGGGCAGGAAGGACGACCCACCTGGAGATCCTCCGCACCTCCTTCCCCGCGCCGCACCAGGTGCCGTAAACCATCAGCGCCGGGCTGAAGTGTAACCAGAACTTAAGCAGCAGCCCCCTCAGGTACTCGAAGAGGGGCTGCAGCCTCTCGCACTCCGCGTACGTGTGGTACACCGTCTCCTCCCGGCCGCAGATGTGACAGGCGGCCGGGGTGTCGGTTAACCGGCTCAGGAAACGGTTGCACGGTACCGTCCGGCGCAACACCCTCCACCCCAGGTCCCCGACGTACATCGGTAGGACTCCCGCGTAGAGGGACCTCCACCGGGAACCATCGCCACGCCGCCCGCCGGCAAGACGGACCGCCACGGCGTGTCCGGTCGGCAGACTAGGGCGAGGAAGTGAAAGGTGTCCAGGAGCAGCCCATACTAGTACCGCCTCGGCACCCCTCGGAACGGCACCTTCGGCGTGTCCTCCAGGTGGCTCAGGTTGTGCCGGGCCGCCTCCCGCCAGAGACGCCGGCGCGGCCGGGAGTCCCCCGGCGTCTTCCCCGGCGCCCGCCGTGACCGCAGGGGGAGCGGCAGCGCGCTCGCCACACGATACCCCGCCCCACACCCGCATCAGATCCCGGAAGAAACCGGGCAGCCCCTGCACGGCGGCGCGGCCGACGCCCGCTGCCGGGAGACGCGCCCCCTCCCGGAGGCAGCGTCCCCGGCGGAGGAAAAGGTGGCCAGCGCGTGCCACCGCGGGGGGTGCTCCATATACAGGTATCTGCAGCTTCCGGAGGCGGAGGGCCGCCAGCTGGGTAAGCACGTACACCAGCGACTGACGACCGCCACCCCCCCCCCCCCCCCACCCCCGGCGACGGCAGACTCAGGACCGCCGCGCAAACCCAGTGCCTCCGGCCGCCCCAGAAGAAGTCCGTCAACCTCCTCTGGATGGTGGCGACGAATACGTTGGGGGGCACCAGCGTGGCCAGCTGGTACCACAGCATGGAGGCCACCAGCTGGTTGATGACTAGCGCCCTGCACGGGTACGAGATCGCCCGGAGCAGCCCCGACCAGCGCGCCAGCCGGGGGGAGACTTTCGCCCCCAACTCCTGCCAGTTCGCCGGCCAGAACTCCTCGGCCAGAGACAGGTAGACCCCCAGGTAGAAGAGGTGCGTTGTGCTCCAGCCGAAGAGCCGCAACTGCTCCGGTAGGGAGTCGGCCTGCCACGGACGCACCAGCAGACCCGAACACTTCGCCCAGTTGACTCTGACGGATGACGCGGCCGAGTAGACCCTCTGGCACTCGCGCATCGTCCGCAGGTCCGTCGGGTCGGTGACGGCCAGGAGGACGTCGTCGGCGTAAGCCGAGAGGACGACTTCCGTCGCCGGCTCGCGCAGGAGCAGCCCCGTCAGCAGCTTCCGAAGGAAGCACAAGAACGGCTCGACGCAGAGCGAGTACAACAGCCCAGTAATGGTCATACCTGACGCACTACCTCCCGAAGCGAAAGGGCGCGGTCAAGGACCCGTTGACCCGCCCCGTCCCAACTGCACCTTCACTCTTTCCCGGTCCCCACAGCCACTTCTCTCTGCCCGGTCCGCACTGCCCTTCACACTGCCTGGTCCCCAGTGCATGTTCACCCTACACGGTCACCATGGAACATTCACCCTGCCTAGTCCCCAGTGCCCCTTCACCCATCCCGGGGTCAACTGCTCCTTCACCCAGCCAACTCACCACTGCACCTTCATCCTGCCCAATCCCCACTGCTCCTTCACCCAGCTCCTTCTCCACTGCACGGTCACACTGCCCGATCCCCGTTAGACCTTCAGCCTGCCCTGTCCCCACAGCACCTTTACGCTGCCTGGTCCCCACTGCCGCTTCACTCTGCCCTGTCCGCACTGCTCCTACACCCTGCCTGGTCCAGACTGCACCTTCGTCCTACACGGTCACCACTGTAAATTCATCCTGCCCCGTCCCCGCTGCACCTTCACTCTGCCCGGCCCCTACTGCCACTTCACTCTGCCCGGTCCGCACTGCTCTTTCACCCTGCCTGGTCCCCATTGCCCGTTCATCCTACCCGGTACCCACATAACATTCATCCTGCTGGTCCCCACTGCACATTCGACCTGCCCGTTCCCCATTGCCCCTTCACCCATCCCGGTGCCAACTGCTCCTTCACCCAGCCCACTCACCACTGCACCTTCATCCTGCCCACTCCCCACTTCTCCTCCACCCAGCCCGTTCTTCACGGCACAGTCACCCTGCCTGATCACCGTTGGACCTTCACCGTGCCCTGTCCCCACAGCACCTTCACCTTGCCTGGTCCCGACTGCATCTTCACCCTGCCCGGTCCCCACGGCCCCTTCAACCTGCTTCCAGCTGCACCTTCACACTGCTCGGTCCCCACTGCACCATTATCCTGCCTGATCCCCACTGCACATTTATCCTTGCCGGTCCCCACTGCTCCTTCACGCAGCTCGTTCCCCACTGCAGAGTCACCATGCCCGCTCCCAATTGGACCTTCACCCTGCCCCATCCCCACTGCATCTTCACACTGCTCCGTCCCCACTGCACCTTCATTCTGTCCACTGCCCACTGCTCCTTCACCCAGCCCGTTCTCCAAGACACAGTCATCCTTCCCGATCCATTTTGGACCTTCACCGTGCCCTGTCTCCACAGCAACTTCACCTTGCTTGGTCCCCACGGACCCTACAACCTGCCCGGTCCCCACAGCCACTTCAACCTGCCCCGTCCCCACTGCACCTTCACACTGCTCTGTCTCCATTTCACATTCATCCCGCCCGCTCCCCAGTGCTCCTTCACCCAGCCCATTCAACACTGCAGGGTCATCTTGCCCCATCCCAGTTGGACCTTGACCCTGCCCTGTCCCCACTGTTCCTTCACCCAGCCCCTTCACCACTGCACGTCACCCTGCCCTATCCCCACCGCCCCTTCACCCTGCCTGGTCCGCACTGCACCTTCACCCAGCTCGTTCTCCGTTGCACGGTCTCCCTGCCCGATTCCCGTTGGACCTTCACACTGCCCAGTCCCCACTGCACCTTCACTCTGCCCTGTACCCACTGCCTCTTCGCCCTCCCTTGTCCACACAGCTCCGACACCCTGCCTGGTGCCGACTGTACCTTCATCCTACCCGGTCACCATTCAAAATTCATTCTGCTCCGTCCCCACTGGAACTTTACTCTGCCCGGTCCCCACTCGCCCTTCACTCTTCCTGGTCCGCACTGCTCCTTCACCCAGCCCCTTCCCCAGTGCAGGTTCACCCTGCCCGATCCCAGTTGAACTTTCACCATGCCCTGTCCCCACTGCACTTTCACACTACGAGTCCTCACTGCCACTTCACTCTGCCCGGTCCGCACTGCTCCTTCACCCTGCCTGGTCCCCATTGCCCGTTCACCCTACCCGGACAACACTGAACATTCATCCTGCCCGGTCCCCACTGCACATTCACCCTGCACAGTCCCAACTACCCCTTCACCCATCCCGTTTTCAACTGCTTCTTCACCCAGCCCACTCACCACTTCACCTTCATCCTGCCCATTCCCCACTGCTCCTTCACCCAGTCCGATCTCCACTGCAAGGTCATCCTGACCGATCCCAGTTGGACCTTCACCCTGCCCTCTTCCCACAGAACCCTCGCCCTGCCTTGAACGCACTGGTCCTACACCCTGCCTGGTCCCCATTGTCCGTTCATCCTACCCGGTCACCACTCAACATTCATCCTGCCTGATCCCCACTGCCCCTTCACCCATCCCGGTGCCAACTGCACATTCACCCTGCCAGGTCCCCACTGCCCCTTCACCCATCCCGGTGCCAACTGCTCCTTCACCCTGCCCACTCACCACTGCACCTTCATCCTGCCCACTCTCCACTGCTCCTTCACCCAGCCCGTTCTCCACTGCACGTTCACTCTGCCCAATCCCCGTTGGACCTTCACCGTGCCCTGTCCCCACTGCTCCATTAACCAGCATAATCACCACTGCAAATCACCCTGCCCGGTCCCCACTGCCCCTTCATCCTACCTTGTCCTCACTGCCACATCGCCCTGCCCAGTCCGCACTTCTCCTTCACCCTGCCCGGTCCCCACTGCCCGTTCACCCTACCCGGTCACCACTGAGCATTCTTCCTGCCCGGTCCCACTGCACATTCACACTGCCCTGTTCCCTGCAACTTCACCCTGCCCGGTCCCCATGGCCCCTATACCCTTGCCGGTCCCCACGGCCATTTCAACCTGCTCCGTCCCCACTGCGTCTTCACAGTGCTCGGACCCCACGGCACCTTCATCCTGCTCGCTCCCCACTGCTCCTTCACCCAGCCCGTGCCCCAATGCACGGTCCCCTGCGCGGTCCCAGTTGGACCTTCACCCTGCCCCATCCCCACTGCACCTCCATGCTGCCTGGTCCCCACTGCCACTTCACTCTGCACGGTCCGCACTACTCCTTCACACTGACTGGTCCACATTGGCCGTTCACCCTACCCGGTCACCATTGAACATCGACCCTGCCCGGTCCCCACTGCACATTAACACTGCCCTGTCCCCACTGAAACTTCCCCCGCCCAGTCCCTACTGCACCTTCACTCTGCCCTGTCCCCACTGCAACTTCATATTGCTCGGTCCCCACAGCACCTTCATCCTGCCTGATCTCCACTGCACCTTCATCCTGCCCGGTCCCCTCTGCTCCTTCACCCAGCCCGTTCCCAACAGCAGGGGCACACTGCCCGATCCCAGTTGCACCTTCACCCTGACCTGTCCCCACTGGAACTTCACCCTGCCTGGTCCACACTGCACCTTAATCCTGCCCGCTCCCCTCTGTTCCTTCACCCAGCTCGTTCTCAACAGCATGGTCAATCTGCCCGATCCCAGTTGGACCTTCACCCTGCCCGGTCCCCACTGCCATTCACTCTGCCCAGTCCGCACTGCTCCTTCACCATGCCTGGTCCCCATTTCCCGTTCACCCTACCCGGTCACCATGTAACATTCATTCTTCCCGGTCCCCACTGCAGATTCTCCCTGCTCAGTCCCCACTGCCCCTTCACCCATCCCGGTTCCAACTGCTCCTTCACCTAACCCACTCACCACCGCACCTTCATCCTACTAATTGATACTGCTCCTTCACCCAGCCCGTTCTCCACTGCAAGGTCACCCTGCCCGATCCCCGTTGGAACTTCACCCTGCCCTGTCCCCACTGCCCCTTCACCCTGCCCTGTCCCCACTGCACCTTGACTCTGCCTGGTCCCTACTGCACCTTCACCCTGCCCGGTCCCCGCTGCCCTTATACCCTGCCCAGTCCCCACTGCCACTTCAACCTGCCCCGTCCCCCCTGCATGTTCACACTGCTCGGTCCCCATTGCACCTGCATCCTGCTCGCTCCCCACTGCTCCTTCACCCAGCCCGTGCCCCAATGTACGGTCCCCCTGCGCGATCCCAGTTGGACCTCCACCCTGCCCTGTCCCCACCACACCTCCACGCTGCCCGGTCCCCACTGCCACTTCACTCTGCCCGGTCCGCAGTGCTCCTTCACCCTGCCTGGTCCCCATTGCCCGTTCATCCAACCCGGTCACCACTGAACATTCATCCTGGCCACTTCCCTCTGCCCCTTCACTCAGCCCGTTCTCCAGTGCACGGTCACCCTGCCCCATCCCCGTTGGACATTCGTCCTGTCCTGTCCCCATAGCACCTTCACTCTACCCTGTCCCCACTGCTCCTTCACCCTGCCCTGTCCCCACTGCCCCTTCGTCCTGCCTTGTCCGCACTGCTACTGCACCCTGCCTGGCTGCCACTGTACCTTCATCCTACCCGGTCACCACTGAAAATTCATCCTGCCCCGTACCTACTGCAACTTCACACTGCCCGGTTCCCACTGTGACTTCACCCAGCCCACTTCCCACTGCACGGTCACCCGGCCCAGCCCGTACTGCCCCTTCACCCATCGCGGTGCCAACTGCTCCTTCACCCAGCCTGCTCACTACTGCAACTTCACCTTGTTGTGTCCCTTCTGCACCTTCACCCTGGCGGTCCCCACGGGCCCTGCACTCTGCCCGGTCCCCATGGCCCCTTCACCCTGCCCCGTTCCCACGGCTTCTTCACCCTGACCGCTCCCCACTGCCACTTCACCCTGCCCTGGCCCCACAGCTCCTTCACCCTGCCCTCTCCCCACTGCCCCTTCGGCCTTCCCGGTCCCCACTGCCCTTTTGCCCTGCCCGATCCCCACTGCACCTTCACTCTGCTCTGTCCCCCACAGCACCATCACCCTGCGCGGTCCCTACTGCAACTGCACCATGCCCAGTCGGCCCCACACCTTCACGCTGCCCTGTCCCAATGCACATTCCCCTGCCTTTCCCAATTGCCCCGTCATCCTGCTGGAGTCCATTGCCACTTCACATGCACACGTCCCCACAGAACCTTCACCCTGTCGGTCCCCACTGCACTTTACCTCTCATTGGTCCCCACTGCACCTTCACTTTTCCCAGTCTTAACAGCACCTTCACTCTGTGTCATCCCCACAGCACATTCACCCTGCCGGGTCCCCACAGCACCGTCACCCAGCGCGGTCCTCTCTGCACCTTCCCCAACCCGCTCCCCTCTGCACCTTCACCCCGCCAGGTCCCTGCAGCACATTAACCCTGCCCGGCCCAACTGCACCTTCATCCTGCTGTGTCCACTGCCACTTCACACGCACCTCTCCCCACAGAACCTTCACTCTGCATGGTCCCTATAGAACTTTCACCCTGCCCAGTCCCCACTGCCCCTTCACCCAGCCCGATCCCCACTGCACCTTCACCCTGCCCTGTCCCTACAGCATCTTCCCTCTGCCCTGTCCCCACAGTACAGACACCCTGCCCTGTCCCCTCTGCGCCTCCACCCTAGCTTTGCCCTCTGCACATTCACCCTGCCCAGTCTCCACTACACCTTCTCCCTACCTTTCCCCACTACACATTTACCCTGCCCAGTCCTCACTGCCCCTTCACCCTGACCGGTCCCCAATGAAAATTCCACAATGCCCGTTCTCACTGCACCTCCACCCTTCCTTTGACCTCTGCACATTCACCCTTCCCAGTTCCCACTACACCTTCTCCCTACCTTTCCCCACTGCACATTCACACTGTCCTCTCCTCACTGTCCCTTCACCCTGCCCCGTCCCTTCTGCACATTCACCCTGCTCGGTCCCCACTGCACCTTCAGACTGCCCGATCCCCAATGCAAATTCACACTGCCCTATCCTCACTGCACCTTGTCCCTGCCCTGTCGCCACTGCACCTTCACCCTGCCTGTTACCCACTGCAACTTCACCCTGCCTGGTCCCCGCTGCACCTGCACACTGACCGGTTCCACGAGCTACTCTACCATGTCCTCTTGGCCATGCTTACATTCTGCCAAATCTAATTTGAACTTCACTGTCCCCATTCCCCAATCCATCCCATCCAGCTCACTCCTGATTAACGGCCCACTCCGCTCTGTACATCGAACTACCCCGTCGTCACTGCACTTTGATCCTGCACACTGCCGTTTGTGATTTCCATTCTATCAACCTTCCCTTTGATTGTGCTCTGTGCTATTGTTCATCAGTCTGTCCACATCCCTTTATAGCCCCTGCACTCTCGGCAATTGTAGCTTGCCCCATGCTGGTGAGGATGGAAGCAGGAAGATTATGCAGCTAAATACGTGGCTCAGGAGATGGTGCAGGAGTGAGGGCTCTATGTTTCTTGACAATTGCGCTTTTTTCCAGGGAGGTTGGACCTGTTCCAACGGGATGGTTTACACTTCAACTTCAAGGGACTAACATACTTGTGGGTAGGTTTGCTGGTGCTGCTACGAGGGTTTAAACCTAGAAATTGCATGGGGAAGGAATCAGACTGTTAGAGCAGATAGTGAGGCGGAGGAGGAATAATGTCGTGCGAGGACTGCACGTATAGACAGAAATGAAAGGTTTTTACGTTGTAGAAGTGTTCTCAGGTGCACCTATTTCAATGTAAGAAGTATTGTAGGTAAGGTAGATGAGCTTAGGGCGTGGATTGTCACGTGGGATTACAATATTTTTGCTATTAGTGAGACTTGGTTGCAGGAGGGACAGGACTGGCAGCTTAATGTTCCGGGGCTGTGTGGTTTCAGACATGATAGAGGAGGAGGGTTGAAAGACTGAGGAGTGACATTACCAGTCGGGGAAAATATCACAGCCATGCGTGGACAGGACAGCTCGGAGGGATCTTCTACAGAGGTCATATGGGTGGAGCTGAGGAACAGAAAAGGTGTAGCTACACTAATAGGGTTGTATTATGGACCGCCCAATAGTCGGACAGAATTGGAGAAGCAAACCTGTAGAGAGATAGCAGACTGATGAAAGAAACAGTAAGTTGTAATAGTACGAGATTTTAACTTTCCACATATTGTCTGGCACTCCCACACTTTCAAAGTGCTGGATGGCTTGGAGTTTGTCAAATGTGGTCAGGGAAGTTTTCTAAATCAATATATAGAAGTACTAACGAGATAGAATGCAATACTTGGTCTCCTATTAGGGAGCCAGACAGGTCAAGTGACAGAAGTACGTGTAGGTGAACATATTGGGTCCAGTGACTATAATGTCATTAGTTTCAATTTATTTATGGATAAAGATAGGTCTGGTACTCGACTTGAGGTTCTAAGTTGGAGAAAGGCCAATTTTGTGGAAATGAGAAAGGATCTAGGAAGAGTGGATTGGGATATGTTTTTTTTCTGGCAAGGATGTGTCCAGTAAGTGGAAGACCTTCAAAGGTGAAATTTTGAGAGTGCAGAGTTAGCAAGTTCCTACCATGCCATGGATTCAAGGTAAAATTAACAGGCATAGGGAACCTTGGTTTTCAAGGGATATTGGTGATCTGGTGAAGAAAAAGAGAGAGGTGTATCGCAGGTATAGGCAACAGGGAAGAATTGAGGTACTTGAAGAGTATCGAAAATGTAAGAAAATACGAAAGAAGGAAATCAGGAAGTCAAAAAGAAGGCATGAGGTAGCTTGGCAGATAATATTAAGGTATATCCGAAGGGTTTCTACAAGTATATTAAGAGTAAAATAACAGTGAGGGACAAAATTGGTCCCCTGGGGGATCAGAGTGGTCGGCTATGTGTGGAGTCTCAGGAGATTGGGGCGATCTTAAACAGGTTTTTTTTGCATCACTATTTACTCAGTAAACCGGCATAATGTATGTGGAGGAAGGGAAACAAGCAGCAGTGTCATGGAACATATAGAGATTAAAGAGGAGGAGGTAGATAAATCCCCCAGGACGGACATGATACTTCCTCGGACCTTGAGATAGACAAGTGTAGAAATTGCAGGGGCTCTGGCAGATATATTTAAAATTTGCTGAGCCACGGGTGCGGTGCCGGAGGACTGGAGGGCAGCTCATGTTGTTCCTTTGTTCAAAAAATGCTCTAAAAGTAAGCCAGGTAATTACAGGCCGGTGATTACTGGAAGGTGTAATGACAGATTATGTTATAAACAAGTATTTGGACAGCCACGGGCTGATTAAGGATAGTCAGCATTGCTTTGTGCGTGGCAGATAGTGCTTAACGAATCTTGTAGAGTTTTTTTGAGGAAGTTACCACTTAAGTAGACGAAGAAAAGGCTGTGGATGTTGTCTACATGGACTATCCACAGCACCTACAACTTTTGTGTCATTCGCAAACTTACTAACCCACCTCTCCACTTCCTCGTCCAGGTCGTGTATAAAAATCACGAAGAGCAAGGGTCCCAGTACAGATACCTGAGGTACGCCACTGGTCACCGACCTCCATGCAGAATATTACCCTTTAACAACTACATTTTGCCAGCCAGTTCTGGATCTACAAAGCAATGTCCCCTTGGATCCCATGTCTCCTTATTTTGTCAATACGCCTTGCATGGGGTACCTTATCAAATGCCTTTCTGAAATCCATATACACTACATCTACTTCTCCCCCTTCAACAATGTGTTTAGTCACGTCCTCAAAAAATTCAATCAGGCTCGTGAAGCAGGACCTGCCCTTGACAAAACCATTCTGACTATTCCTAATCATATTATACCTGTCCAAATGTTCATAAATCCTGCCTCTCATGATCTTCTCCATCAGCTTACCAAACACTGAGGTCAGACTCACTGGTCTATAATTCCCTGGGCTATCCCTACTCCCTTTCTTGAATAAGGGAACGACATACGCAACAATCCAATCTTCTGGAACCTGTCCCATCTCCATCGATGATGCAAAGATCATCATCAGAGGCTCCACAATCTCCTCCCTCACCTCCCACAGCAGCCTGGGGTACATCCCATCAAGCCCCGGCGATTTATCCAACTTGAGGCTTTCCAAAAGTTTCAGCACTTCCTCTTTCCTAATATCTACATGCTCAAGCTTTTCAGCCCGCTGCAAGTCCTCACTACCGTCACCCAGATCTTTTCCGTAGTGAATACTGACGTAAAGTATTCATTAAGTACTTCTGCTATTTCTTCCTGATCTATAGACTCTTTCCCACTGCTGCACTTGATAAGCCCTATTGTTTCGTATCTTTTCCTCTTGCTCTTCACATACTTGTAGAATGCCTTGGGGTTTTCCTTAATCCTGCCCGCCAAGGCGGTCTCATGCCCCCTTATGGCTCTCCTAATTTCCTTCTTAAGCTCCTTCCTGTTAGCCTTATACTCTTCCAGATCTCTAATATTGCTTCACCCTCGGTACCTTTTGTAAGCTTTTCTTCTCCTTTTGACTAGATTTACTGTAGCCGTTGTACACCATGTTTTCTGTATCCTCTCTTCACTCCCCTGTCTCACTGTAACATGTCTATGCAGAAGTCCACACAAATATCCCCTGAGTATTTGCCGCATTTCTTCTGTATTTTCCCTGGGAACATTTGTTCCCAACGAAGGTTTACAATTTCCTGCATGAGAGACTCATAATTCCCTTTACTCCAAGAAAACGCCTTTCTAGTCTCTGTTCCTATCTCTCTCCAATGCTATCGTAAAGGAGATAGATTTATGATCACTATCTCCAAAATTCTCTCCCACTGAAAGATCTGACACCTGACCAGGTTCAGGTTGTAAACTGGATTCGAAATTGCCTGTGTGGGGAAAGACGGAGAGCGTTAGTGGATGATTGTTTCTCAGACTGGATGCCTGTGGCTAGTGGTGTGCCTCAGGGATCTGTGCTGGGTCCATTGTTGTTTGTCGTCTATATCAATGATCTAGATGGTAATGTGGTAAATTGGATCAGCAGGTTTGCTGATGACACTAAGATTGGAGGCATTGTGGACGGCGAGGAAGACTTCCAAAGCTTGCAGAGGGATCCGAACCAACTCAAAAAAGGGGTGGGAAATGGCAGATGGAATTCCATGCAGACAAGTGTTAGGTGTTGCATTTTGGAAGGACAAATCAAGGCAAGACATACACAGTAAATGGTAGGAAACTGAGGAGTGCAGAGATGCAAATGTATCTGGGAGTTCAGATACATAATATCCTGAAAGTGTTGTCACAGGTAGCCAAGGTTGTAAAGAAGGCTTTTGGCATCCTGGCATTCATAAATTGAAGTGTTGCGTACAGGAGTTGGTATGTTATGGTGAGCTTATGTAAGACATTGGTGAGGCCAAATTTGGAGTATTGTGTGCAGTTCTGCCTACCTAACTACAGGAGGGATATCAGCAAGATTGAAAGAGTGCAGAGGAGATTTATTAGAATGTTGCCGGGTCTTCAGAAGTTGAGTAACAAGGATGGATTGAACAGGTTAGGACTTTACTCCTTGGAGCGCAGAAGAATGAGGGG
The DNA here is from genome assembly GCF_009764475.1 of Pristis pectinata. Lineage (NCBI taxonomy): Eukaryota > Metazoa > Chordata > Chondrichthyes > Rhinopristiformes > Pristidae > Pristis > Pristis pectinata. Next base: position 38,499,882 of record NC_067425.1, on the reverse strand, counting down.
AGATTTGATTGAGCTTAGAAAATTAAGAGGGGTATAGACAAAGTAAATGCGAGTAGGCTCTTTCCACTTAGATTCGGAGAGATAAGTACGAGACGACATGGCTTTCGGATGGAAGGGGAAAGTTTCAGGGGGAGCATGAGGGGAACTTCTTCACTCAGCGAGTGGTGGAACGAGCTGCCATCTGACGTGGTAAATGCGGGCTCAATCTTACGTTTTAAGAATAAATTGGATAGATACATGGATGGGAGCTGTCTGGAGGGTTATGGACTGGGTGCAGGTCAATGGGATTAGCAGAATAAGGTTTTGGCACAGACTAGAAGGGCCGAATGGCATGTTTTCTGTGCTGTAGTGTTCTAGGGTTATATGGTTCTTCATTGTGGTTGTTCCTGATGTGTGGTTTATGGAGTCTGCAGCCGACTCTGGCTCCCTCTTATGAGAAAATAGTCAAGTGTCCAGACATGTGTGACAGTAGGATAGCTATCCTTTCACTCTTCAGTATACCTGTCAGTATTAATGCTTCATGAAGGGCAGCGGTAGGATCTGTTATGTTCTTCCTCTGCCTCACCCACCGCACTTCACACAATGTGCGTCAGGTACATTGATGCGCATCTCCCCTGAATTCCACTGGCATGGGGATTGATGTCCTGACCCAGTGCTCATCCCAAGAGCAGCTGAACAAAGTAGTGAAAACTTCTGTGAACAGCCTTGAGAAATTAGAGAATCCATTGATGAATTTGTGATTTCAAATGCAACCACGTGTGGAACTAGTTGTCAGCACATTTATTGCCTCAGTTACGGTTCCTGCGCTCCACAAACTTAGTTTGCTGGTTGGAGCGTTTAATTATTTGCCCCCATCCGTGTCTGTTCTCCAATAATGACATTTTATTCATGCATTTTATATGGAACAAAGGGAGGCCATTCGGTCAATTGTCTCCACGTTATCCCACAGCAGAATCCCGTCAGCTACTTGTCTCTCATATTTACTGCACTACTGCAGGATATTCCCCCTCACTTCCCACCCCTCCGTGATGGTCCTCTCGCCATCACCCTGCACTGTGGGGGAAATTACAGCAGCCTGTTAACACACTGAAAAGTCTTTGGAATGCAGCAGGAAACTGGAGCCCCGCGAGAAAATAACTCGGTCATGTGGAGCAGGTGGAAACTCCACCCAGTCAGCATCCGAGGAGGGCATCGAACCCGGGTTCCTGGTGTTGTGAGTAATAACGGTTTGTTTGTCCTCAGCTTCCCAGGATGAATTATTGTATTCCGACTTTTATTCCGAAAACTCCATTCTCAGTGTCAGCAAGAATTATTTCAGCAGTTACTGTTGCTGATCTCAGGGAAAAATTATTTCTGATTTTCTCTCTCTTCCAGTGAACTTGGTGACGATTGTGATCCGGTCCCGAGGGAAGTGCGGTCTCTAGAAATGTGTCACTCTCTAGCTGGTGGGAATGAGCGCGGCCGACCTCCTGGTCGTCAACACTGACGTCATAGCAAAGACCGTCGTTGATATGTATCTCCCAGTTTCATTCCTGACCATCACCCCCGTGTGCTCACTTAACATTGTCCTGGTGTTTGCCGCCACTGTGAGTTCTGTCTGGTTCACCGTGGGTTTCACCTTTGATCGGTTTGTGGCCATCTGTTGCCACACACTCAGAGCAAAATATTGCACCGAGAGAACGGCGACTGTTGTTATCAGGACGGTGACTGTGCTGAGCTGTTTCATAAACATCCCCTGGTATTTTACATTCGACCCAGCACAGATCATCGACAACGTACCCCGTGGGTGTATCTGGAAATGGACATTCTTAAATTTACCCTCATGGGTGTCATTTGAGTTGTTGATGTTTACTCTCACCCCTTGTCTCCCGTCCTTTATGTTATTGCTGGTGAATTCACTGACCGCCAGGTACATTTTCCTATCCGGTAGAATCCGCAGGGAGCTCCGGGGCCGCAGCGGTGGAGAGAATGAAAAGAACCCAGAGTTGTAGAACAGAAGGAAATCCATCGTTTTACTCTTCAGCATATCGGACAGTTTCATACTGTTGTGTAGTTCAGCAGCTGTGTATGTTGTAATTCAGCGTGTTCTAAGCGCTCAGTACAGCGCGGACAGTGATTTCGTTTTGGTAGCAAACATGCTGCAGCTTCTCAGCACGTGCACCAACACGAGATTTATGTCGTCACACAGAGGAAATTCCGAGAGCAGCTGAAGAACGCGGTGAAATACCCAGTGAATCTCATTCTAAAATTAATCAAATCATAGAAACAGCTGTCGACCCGGCCTCGTTATAAATATCCCCGATCCCCAGCAGTTGTTCACCAGTTGCAGCTGCGTTTGCGGCGGGAAATCCAGGGCTTCCAGTTATACATCCCAGCCCTCGCCAAATATTACCAGCTCTTCACATAAATACACTGTAAACAACATCACCATGATGTTGTGAAATGTGGAAATCCTGGACATGTAGTTTATCAGAGAACAGCGCGCTGTGATCTCATCCCGTCTGTGAATCAAATATCAAGCATGTTCACAGAGACTGGAAATAAATCAATAAAATCTCTTCCGCCCAATGTGTCTGTTTCCTTGTCGCTCGGTGTCTGGTGGACGGGCTGATGGTGGGGAAGGGGTGGGTGGTGACAGGATCAGGCAATGTCGTGGCCGCTGGATCTTCTTTATGACAGACTCACCTAAGGCCCAATCATCAGCGCTGAATTCACACTTCAGTGCGTGTGTGTTTTGGGGAAGGGTGCTTGGTGTTGGCGGTCAACTCCTTACTGAGATGTGGACTCTAACGATTCCTCATGGTAAGCCGTTTATCGGGCAGGATGCTGATCTTTGAGGTGAAACTGTGTTGAAAAGATCGTTTCAACAGTTCTTCCCCCTTGACCAGCTGATCAAGCCGAGAATGCCGACCACACCGTGAGAAAACAAGGACGAGCTCATCACCATCCCCAACACCCCAAACCCTCCCGACTCGGTGCCATTTGTTCCACTGTGTGACGTCCATTAAGCGCTATAAATTCAGCCAAGAACTCGTCATACATATTAAAAGGGGCAGCTCTCACAGTTTCAATCATGTACCTTATGTCCCTCCAAGGTAATTTCCTTGGATGTTCTGTCCCATTCACTGTTCTGTAGAAACATAAGGTCATGTTGTGTCCTGCCTTCCGGTTGAGGCTGCCATCCCAGGGTTGGTCTGAAGAGGGACACTGCAGCTCGTCTGATGGGTGAAGCCTAGTCACAGGAGGAATGGGCGACAGGTAATGCAGAGTTTTGAAATTGTTGTTATAACTCAACTTACTGAAAGATTGCTACACAGTGTCAGGGCTAACGAAATGTGGGATTCGTAAACAAGATATTGCAGGTTGGAAAGCTGAAAATGTCTGAGATTCTCAGCCGATCACGCAGTTCTGTGTAGAGAGAAACAGGATCGATAATCCTTCATCTGTTGGGAGGGAGAAACGGAGCTTCGGTCACGTAGGCATGGGGAAGGTGTTCTCCTGACAACAGAGCAGATGAACTCTGAACTGGGAGAACTGGAAGGCTCTTGGAGTGTCACCTCCTCAATACACTTGTGGAATTTAAATCCTGCTGGCTATCTGGGATTGTGGCAGTGGACGGGGTAATACGTGGACTGTCAGAACTACCGGGATGTGATAATATATCTGGTTCACCATCGCTATTCATGGAGCCAATCGGCCGTCTTGACCCAGATTTCACGGCATCTGACCTCAGTGCGATTCCCCACCAAGGCTTTTGCAAGTCACCCATTAAACAGGGACGAATGAAAAATTGGACAGTCGATCTAGGTATTAACTTTGCTCTGAATCTCCATCAGAATTTCACCTTTATATGGCCCATTTCTATTCTTGCCTTTCCAGATCCGTTGCTCATTCTCACCAAAGCCCTTCCAAAAGTGCATGACCCCTGCTCACTGGGAAGCAAAGCTAATATCTCCATCAAACCAATGGGTGACGCTGTTGTGATTTGGCCAACTGACCTCTTTCATACAGAGGCCAAATATCACTCTCAGCACATCCTCATCCATCCCTGGGGCCGTCACCCCACCGCAGAACTTTAGTCCATTGTCTCCTGGGCAGTTCCTGACCTAATATCCTGGGAAAATCTTCCCTCCGTAACTTACACCCGTCTGGTGCCCAAGCCACACACAGTCTGCTTCTTCCTTTCCCCCCATGTCCACAACAGAATTGTCCCAGCAGCCTGGTGTTGTCCATCCTAATTTATTTCCTCCTTCCTTCACTCCATCACTTCTCCCGTGCCCAGTCTCTCCGACACATCCAATGCCTTCCTTCACTTTCACTGTTTCCAATTCCCGGTCCTCACCAGCTCTTGTTTACCATGGAGACCGAGTTCCTCTGCACCACGATCGCACACTAGAATGCTGTGATATTTTCAAACAGAGGCCAAACTGGTGTCTTCTTGCTGGTACACACATTTGCCTGGCTGAACACGGCCTCACATTGAACAGCTGCACTTACTTTCTGCCAATTAAAGAAATATCTTCTGGATTCGTTCCTATGTGCCCAGGATATATCTGCCTTCTCTCGAGATAGCCCTTGCTTCATCCCTATCCGTCACCTCACATAACTCTATTTTCAGTGGCATTGATTGGTATTGATGCTGCATCCTGCACTCCCGCTGCCAGTTCCATCGCGCTCACACTCCCCGAGGTCCCTCTATGAGTATTCCATTCACTTTCCGGATCTCGCCGTCTCGATCTCAGGGAATAGATCAGCGGTAAATGTGCATTACAAGTCCACATATTCCCACCACGGTGACGACGGGATTCTCTCACATCCTACCTCCTGTGAGGACTGCATTGTGTTCTCCCCGTCGCATTCTCTCTGTCATTCTTGCCCCGATGACGAAACTTTCCACACGCGCCTATAAGATGCCTCATTTCTTCTTAATCGGGGCTTCTCTGCCACCAGATTCAGCACAGTCCTCTTACACATCTCATGTATTTCATCCACCATCACTCCACATGGATAAAGCAAGGATCAAGCTCCCCTGCTCCTTCCACTTCACTCTACCGGTCTCCACATTCAACGGTTCATGCTTCGCAATTTCTGGCGCACCGAACGAAGTTCCAGCATCTTCCCCTCCTCTCACCGTTCTGCATTCGAAGGAGCGTTCACTTTTCAACTCCATGGCCCGCTGCTTCATCTCAGCCAACTACTGCCCTTCCCACTTGTCCCATGCAGACCCAGGAGATGTAACATTCACACTTTAACCTCTTCCTTTGTCATCACCAATTGACTCAAAGCCGTCCTTCGGGGTCAGAGTCCTGGAGTCCCCTCATTGACAACGACCGAGTCCCCAGTGGACAACAACACGCACATCAAAAGCTGTCGGATCACCAGCGTGCCTGGCTGGGCTCGAACCAACAACCTATCGGTTAACACCGAAGGATACCCTTGCGACTGAAAAGGTTCACTGGTCTGTCCTGTGAGGAATGGTTAAGCAGCGTGGACCGAAACCTTCTGGAATTCAGTAACTGACAGATGATCTCAGTCACTGTGGGCCCCGAAATTCGGGGCTGGAGCCAATGATGGCAAATTACAGCTCTGCAAGTAACCTGCTTGGCCCATAGCATTCACGTCAGTGGCGGATGATTAGCCGACTTTCAGGAGTAACGAGGGCAACCGCACTGACAACATTTCCAAGAAAAGGTCCGAAATCCAGAACGGAAGATTTGAACCGGAGTAAACACTGTTTCATTTATCCCATAGTTTCCTTCCTCTGGGAGCACAGACCAGCAGTCCCCACAAAATCATAACACACACTGTTTACTCCAAGAAGATATGCTGCTTCAGTCGACAGGATTCGAACCTACTTGGGAAAACCCGAATGAATATCATCTCCAACGCGCTAAACACTTGGCCATTACTGCGGGCTGCAGAAGGAATTTTCCCATGGGATGTGTCCAGTGTGGCCCGGCACGTACAGGAACAGCACCGGTCCCGGAATTGGAGAAACAAGACTGATCCCGAACTAAAAGCAAAAACTGCTGGAAATGCTCAAAAGGTCAGGCAGTGTCTGTTGGGGGAGGGTGGGGCGCAGAAATGAGGTTAAAGTCTCAGGTCTGTGACATTTCACCCTGAACTCCGGCGGGTAGTTGGACGGCGAGAGTCTCACTCAGGGCGGGACGGGGTTTCTTCACCTCGCCACCACAGCCCCAGATCTCCTATCTTGCTCTCAGTCTCTGACTGTGGGCATCAGTAGCAGGAACAGCGGTTATTGCCGTTCCCCAGCTGCCCTGGAGTATGTGGTGCCGGGATGCCTCCCTGGATCTCTGCGCTCGGTGTGGTGAGGGACCTCCCATTGTCTCAGTGACGGGGCTCCAGGATCCTGAGCCGGCGACCATGCAGTGATGGCGATGACGGGACTCTGCAGGGTGGCCTGGGCTGGGCGGCCGGGCCGGTTTCACTACTCTTCTCCTTTCTGATCCATCTGACGTGCTTGTTAGGCCGCTTCAGACAGCAGTCACCGGCGACTAAATTGGTGTGGGCTGGAGTCACATAGAGTCAAGAGCGGGTGAGGACGACAGATTTTCTTCCCCGAGAGGCAGGAAGTGGGAGCGACTGAAGGTAAATAAAGTTCTGGTCCTCACATTATACCGAGTACGTGGTTATATCAGGATATGTTTAGAGAAGATTCACCGACTTGTCGCCGACCACGTGCCGTTTCATTTATAAGGTGAGATTGGCTCGGCTGTCTTGTTTTCCTGGAGGAGGAGGCTGAGGGGTGCGGGACTGGCTTGATGTGCACAAATTATGACGATCATAGGTATATAATAGGACGTGTTTCACACAGCGAGATATATAAAGCGAGAGGGCACATTTTCAACCCGCGAAAGTGAGGTGATGCTGGCGGAGAGTCTGAAAAAGACCAAGGGAAAAAATATCAAGGGTAGAGCAAGGGTATAGCATGAAGAACAAAGTAGCCTAGGGAACTCGTAGAGCATGTGGACAGGTCCCTTAAGGTAGCGGGACAGGTCGGGCGGTTGTCAGTTAAGGAGGCGGATGGTAGTCTTGTTTTTGTTGGCTGAAGGCACAGAATGCCGCAGCAGGGAGCTCTGCTGGAACTGTAGAAACACAACTTCGCTACAGATGGAGCGCTGTGTAGAGTCCTGGTCACCACACTAGAGGAACATATAGGCACACTGACAACCGAACGAGTAGCAGGACTCCCCCTTTCAGCCACGCAAGCACACTCCTCCATTCAGTCAGATGAGCCATCATCTCACGTGAACCCTAAGTCCACGTTCCCATGTACCCACTGTTGTCTTTCACTCCCTTGATTATCAAGTATCTGTCGACCGCAGCCTGAAATATATTCAGATGTCGGCATCCATGTCCCTTAGCGGAAGAGAGTTCCGTGGCCTAACGAAGGACTGAGGAAAAATATTTCACACTTAAATAATAAATTACGACTATTTTAGAGAAGAACTACGAGTTTTCGATTCTCTCCCCAGTGGAAACATTCTTCCAATGTACATTCTTTCAAGACTCTTATTGACCCTATGTATTTCAACAAATAACCGCTTCGTCTTCTGAACACTGGCGGATGAAAACCCAAACTCTCTCACCCTACTTCATAAAATAACCTTTGTATTCCTGTTATTAGTCGAGTCAACCGTTGCCTTAATTGACTTCAACAGGATAATATCCTGAAATCAGGCAATGATTCGTTTGCTCTCGACATGGCATCCACAGTCCTCGACAGAACTGAAACATTAACTTATATTTATGGAATCAATTCTACTTTCGATATTCTATGCACTCTGGTAACTTCCCTCATTATTTGTTGTATCTGCACATGGGCATTTTATGAATTATGCACCAGGACACCCAGGTCCCTCTGATCTCCGAGAGCAACAGTGTCTTCTCATTCAAATAATAAATGGCGAGAATATACCGGTATCACAGGATCACACAGACAGCTGGGAGTAGGTGGCCAGGATGTAGAGGTGGTTTCACACGAAGTACTAATTTCCCAGCAGTTCATCAGTCACCTACGTTCTGCAGTGTGAGACCCAGGATCAATCCTGTTCGACCCAGATCTGCCCTCATATCCCAACTCGTTCGTCTATTGTCATGGCAACACATAACCAGTGTATAAATGCCATGAAAACTAACTTTATTCAGCAATAGCGCAGTGCACACAGGACAAACAGAAGTTACATAAAATTAAATTAATATAAATTATACATAACTTACACAACACAATTACCAAAAATAACATAGCGACCTTAGTGAAACTTGAGAGATATATAGTCTAACGTAGAATCAGGGAATTTCAGGTCGGTTCAATGACGCGATGGCAATGGGAAAAAACTGTTATTGAATCTTGAAGTGTGAGTCTTCAGGCTCCTCTACCTGCAGCATCGAGAAGAGGGCATGTCCCGAATGGTGGGGTCGTTAATGATGGATGTCGCCTTCCTGAGCCATCGCATCTTGTAGACGTCCTTGATGGTGGGGATGAGGAAGTGAAGGTTTAATAATTCTAACCATACCTATAACTGGCAAACAAGTATACTAAGACAAAAGGTGTGATAGCTGTCTCTGGATCTCTATAGCTTGACCGAAACTCGCGGCGGCATTTGCATGGGATTTGCGTGACAATTCCTGTATAAATGTCTGTCTGCCCTTTGTTCGGGGAAAACTCGGTAGCGACTCTTAGTGAGTGCTGAAGAGAATTCTCCTAGCGGTGCACTACTAATAAAGGCATTTGTTCGAATCGACCTCGTGGAACTGTGTTATTTACAGCGGACTGAAAGGGAAATTGATTTCGGGACGACAATTTGGCGAGCCAGTCAGGAGTCCAAGACGAGGTTTCGGAAGCGGCGTGAGCGACCGACGGGGATAACGGCCACCTGAGACGGACGGGCCCACAAGGTACGATTCACCTTGATCCCTCTCTGGCAGTCGGACACCTGATCGGTCCCTTCGCTTACCAACAATCCTCTGACGGACTCTTCGCGAACCTGTCCAAGTGCCACAGGTAGGGATGGGTTCGAGTCCACAGTTAAGTTAATTTCTCTTCGGGGTTCGAGTCCCCAGTTAAGTTAAGTTAATTTCCGTTCGGGGTTCGAGTCCCCAGTTAAGTTAAGTTCTGTTCGGGGTTCGAGTCCCCAGTTTTGGGTTTGGGATTTTAAGTTGTGAATTTCAAGGTTTTGAGCTCTAAGTTCTGAGATCGGTTCTCCGGTACTACCACCCTGCCTTAGACCGGTTCTTAAGAGGGGAAATCCCCCACGGGAATGTCAGGAACCTGAAGTGGGTGAAGGAAAGAGACCGATCTTATCGGTAATCGCAGCGATTCGTACAGTCCGATCGGGTAGAATACAAAAATGGGACAAACTCTCGATAAGTCTGGGTCCAATACCCCATTATATAAGTTATGTAAAGTTGATTCAAAGAACGAGTGTAACTTCCGTAAATTATCAGCATGTCTCAATAAGAAATTGGGAAATGAAATATGGCTATTGGGGGGAACTTGGGACGTAGATAAATGCCTAAAGGCAGAAAAGGTAATTTGGGAGCGGAATATAGGGGAAATATGGAAATTATTAATGTCCACTTGGAGAAAAACGGCCGAAGACCTAACAAATAAATCTAAGCAGGCTAGCTGGGAACATAATGCGCGCAGAAGTGGAATTAGTGTGTGTGATGAACAGGGAAATCCTAAGAGTTGGGAAGTCCTGAAGTCTCAGTGCGGAGACCACGTTGCTGAAAAGAGCAGAAGGGAGAGAGAAGAGGTACATGAGGTATATAAGGAGAATAGTAGAAATAAAAATGAAAGTAGTAAGGTTCAAGTGGAGGTACCTCCCGACATGTCTGGCGTGCCCCTGTTGTTCCAAAGTAATGATACGGACGAAGAGGAGGAGGATTGGATGGTTCGACGCACAGCTCCTACCTACTCCCGGTTTCATTGCCGCCCCCCATATAATGCGGCTAGCCCGCCAGCCGTTCCGCCCTTACCACCAGCGACTGCCAGCCAAGTCACGCCCACAGGACAAGTCCATGGCCCTATTGCGTCCCGAACCAGTATGCGGCTTAGTGAGTAGGGAAAACCCACATAGAGGTGGCTCTAAGGCCACAGACAAACGACGAAGCTTTTTGGCAAGGGACGGTCTTTCAATCGATTCTCAGACGGACACCGACTCTGATTCTACCACTGATTATAGTGACCCTACAGATCCCAGCGTACCAAATATGTTGAACGGGGTTAAGGGAACCAAGGTCAAGAAACAATTCCCCAACAGGAGTGTTCCCAATCCTGATTCAGCCCAAGCCAGCGCCAATCCTACAATCCAAATTTACACCACTTGGAAGACTCAAGAGATGTGCTTAATTATGAGTCAGGTGCCCAACCGTAAAGCCAACCCGGAGGATTTCATAGATTATGTGATTGGAACAATTCAGATGTATCAGTCCGTCCCAACAGACCTTTTCAGTATTTGTTGCATGACCCTTACGACTAATGAAGTGGCACAGTGGAAAGAACACCTGGGGAACTATGCTGACTGGATAACCTTTCAGGCGGCCGTCCGGCCTCAGGACCAGGTGGCCACTATTATAACTGCCCTTCGTAAAACCCTCCAACAGCCTATTGACATAACTAAAGTTTTAGAATGCCGACCGAAACAAGGTTGGGACCGTTTCGGTTCAATTTACGGTACCTATGCGGGGGACTATGCCTACAACAGAGGCAATGCCACCCCCCCCCCCAGTTTAACGTCCTCCTATTACAATGCATCCCTGCGGGAGTGGCCTCAGCTATCCACACTAATGACATGAACTGGCCTGACCACACACGACAAGCCATGAGGAGTGCACAAGTCCACTTCTGGAGTAACGGGCCGCGAGTCGAAAGCCACAAAGACAAAACAGAAAATAGTGCAGATACCCCCTCGGCCCCAACCTTCCTACTCCGACAATAGGGGCTATCAAATGGAGCGGCAAATTTGAGTTACAGAAGGGGTTGACTGGTCCGGTAAAGGATATCCACTGTACCCCAATGACTTAAGAGCCCCAGTGTACGGGCCCCCTTGTGGGCCACCACCACCCCCTCTCGTAATTACCTAGGTCCCAGGGGACCCCAACAACCCACACCGGCGAGCGCCAGGCCGACGGCATGCTACCTTTGTGTGGCACCTGACCATTGGAGGAGGGACTGCCCCCACTACCGTCATCGGCAGACCAGCCCCCCTGGTAGAGGACAACCTTTTTCAACCAACAACCCGTTTTCTGCCTGACTAGACGTGGAGAGTAGCCTCTCCATGTACCCTGCCCTCACGGTTAACCCGGACGATGAACCCATCGTCAATTACTTAGTTGAAGGAAATCCGATTCCCTTAATGATAGACACGGGAGCAAATACTTCGACCCTTGAAGCCCCTTGCACCCAGCATGATTTTAAACTGTCCACTGCTTCAGTTCCATTGGGCGGACTGGAGACAGGAAAGATCCTACCCCTTAACCGAACCCTTACAAGTTAAATTTGAAGATCGGGAATGCCTGATCCAGTTTTCAATAACCACAAGCCTGAGGGTTAACCTAGCCGGAAGGGACCTGCTCTGCTCCTTCCAACTCAAAATACAATGCCTGGATGACGGTATTACCATTATTGGTCCAAAAAACCATAGGATTCTCTGGATTCACCAGCCTCCTCAGTGGTGGACGGTGAACATCACGAGCAGCGATTTTGACGCACCCTAGGAAACCACTGACCCGCATGTGACGCCAGCTTACGACCCCACTGGGGCCTCAAGGGAAAGAGAAGGGTTGTATGCCCCTCTCCTGGGTAGCATGGTGACCGTCACTATTTTAGGGGAAGTAGTGGGAAAGGAGGGGGCAGCTCTTCTAGTCCAAGTGCCTTATGAACTGTGGAATCAGTCAGGCTTGATGTCCCCTCACATTACCCTGTCAGTTAACGAGGGACATAGACCAAAGGAACTGGGATTCCTAGCCCACCGGCTTGAGGTACAGGCAGACAAAAGACTTTTCGGGCTTCCTCAGGCTCTGCCACGGGGGACCCTGACTTATTACCTTGTCCCTTTCTCGGTGACGGGCTGTTTACACCATCACCGGCCCCATCGACTCCCTTCGGATAAACCCACCCCCGATTATTGGGCCACATCGAAGTCCGAATAGGATACACCCCGGTGACCCCAGTCCAGATCCGTGTAAGACCGGGAGCACAACTGCCTTCCGTCCCACAGTATCCCCTTCCGAGAGAGGCAGTCGACGGAATAACTCAGTTAATAGATTCGTTCTGCAATCATGGCATCCTGGTTTGTTGCCAATCACCTTGTAACACCCCCATTTTACCCATCCCCAAACCCGGACGAACAGAGTGGCGCCTTGTACAAGACCTACGTAAGGTCAACGAGGTGGTGGAGCCATTACATCCCGTGGTCCCGAATCCAGCTACCATTCTCAGCAGTATCCCTGCCCACAATTGCATTTTTACCATTGTGGATTTGCAGCATGCATTTTTCGCAATTCCTCTCTCTCCCGACTCTCAGGACCTGTTTGCTTTCACCTTCCAACGTCAGCAATACACTTGGACGCGCCTCCCGCCAGATTTTATACACTCCCCGACTATTTTTCCCAAGTTCTACATAATCAACTCCAAGCGTTGCACCTTTCTGAAAAATCCACCATTGTCCAGTATGTGGATGAACTTTTACTAGCAAGCCCCTCGGAGCCCGCCAACATCACGGACAGGAATAGACGACATAACGCGCACTACTCTGGGGGATATGTAATACCTCCACAGAAAGTAAAACGAACCCAGCACCAGGTGAAATTTCTGGGCACCCTCTTAAGTGCTACCGAGCGGCGGCTCACTCCCGAACGTATTTCGCCCATCTTTGCCACCCCAACTTCCACTACCACAAAGGGTATGCGCGCCCTCTTAGGGTTAGTAAATTTCTGCAGACAGTGGCTACCTAACGTGGTGCTCCTGACTAAGCACCTCACAAGCTTGGTTTCAAGCCAGTCCGTGGGACCCTTTGAACTTACCAAGGAACAAAGGGAGGCCTTTGATAGCCTCAAACAGGCCCATGCCAGCGCCCCGGCCCTGGGACGCCCTTTGCATGATCGCCCATTTCAGCTCTTCGTGAATATCCTAGAGTACTGCGCTACAGCCGTCCTTTTCAAACCCATGGGGATAGGAAAAGACCGGTGGCATACTACCCACTCGGCTGGACCCAGTTGAAAGGGAACTTCCACCATGCTCACAAATGCTTCCAGCCATCTATTCCCTAGTAACAGCACCCTCCAATATAACCCTACAACAGGCAGTGGTTGCTAATTCCTCCCATACCGTAACAGCACTCTTAACTTCTCTCCAGACGCAACACCTTACCCAGGCCCGCTTAAACAGATACGAGGTAGTACTCCTGAATAACCCACTCCTCACTTTTGCCTACTGTACGAACATTAATCCTGCCACCTTCCTAGAGGCCCCAACTGAGGATCTTGCGAAAGCACTTTTTAACTGCACCCCTCCCGGACCTTTCAGATAAGGCCATCCAGTCAGCCGACTTAAACTTGTACGTCGACGGTAGTTCCTACATTTCTGAACAGGGCATCCGCCTTAGCGGCTATGCCGTGGTTAACGACTCCCAAAATGTGGAATCTGCATCTCTGCAGCCCCCAGTCTCTGCCCAAAAAGCAGAACTCTTTGTCCTGACCCGAGCTTGCATTTTATACAAGGACAAAGCAGCTAATTTCTTCACTGACTCCCGCTATGCTTTTGGAGTTGCCCATGATTTTGGCCAACTCTGGGCACACAGGGGATTTCTGACCTCTACAGGTAGCCCCATACAGCATGCGGTTTCTGTAAATAACCTCCTCCAAGCCATCCTCCTCCCAAACAAATTTGCCATCAGTAAATGCTCCGCTCACATTTCAGATGCCTCCCTAATAACCCACGGCAATAACAGGGCAGATACAGAAGCGAAATTGGCAGCACGCCAGGGGTCTAAAACCGTTTCCACTATGGAAAAACAAGCACTTGTTTGCAAGCCAAAGATAACAACGCCGGGCACGTCAGACATGGTCACTGTGCAGCACTTACAGGGGGACGCCCCTGACTCACAAAAACAAATGTGGAAGGCGCACGGGTGTACGCACTCTGCGCTACACGGCCTCTGGGTTACTCCAGTCGGTCAAGTATGTATACCTGATTCTTTGTTACCAATGCTTATTGACTGCCTACATTCTGACAGCCATCTTGGCAAGGAGGGAATGAGTAACATTTTACGACTTACCTGGTGGCATCCCAGATTGGAGGAAGCAGCACAAGGCAAAATACGATCGTTCTTGATATGCCACAAACCAATGCATGGGAAAAGGGTGAAGTGCACCCCAGGGAAACCCCTTTGCCAGGTGGTCCTTTTGAATACATACAGCTCGACTTTATTGAATTACCGCGTGTACATTGTTACAAGTACTGACTTATTATTGTTGATGTATTTAGTAGATGGATTGAAGCTTTTCCAACCACCAACAATAAGGCCTCAACAGTGGTAAAGTTATTGCTCACAGAGGTTAAACCAAGGTTTGGGGTACCCCGACAGATAAGTTCTGCAATGGCCCCCACTTCATAGGGAAAATAAATAATGAATTGTGCGAGGCACTGCATATCGAACAGCAGTTCCACTGCACCTACCACCCTCAGTCAGCAGGTATAGTAGAGAGAGCTAACAGCACCTTTAAGAATAAACTAACCAAATTAGTTTCAGAGACAGGTTCAAACCTCTTAGCATTTTACCATATGAGAATCACCCCCCACTCAGCCACCGGCGTATCGGCTGCTGAAATCGTCTATGGGCGTCCGGGAAGAACCCCATGGGACGCCGCCACCCAACCCCCCACACAGGTTGACCGTAATATCATGGGGAATGAACTACAAAGGTATTTCAGCCAACTTACGTCCTCTTTAAAGTTTCTTCATTCGCAGGTGGAGAGTGCCTTTAAACCACCTAAAGGGCAGAACACGGAATTACCTGACATGGAAATCGGAGACTCGGTACTGATACGGGATTGGAAGCGCCCTATACTGGGACCTCGGTGGAAAGGCCCCTTCCAGATTTTACTCCAAACACCGACAGCTGTGAAAGTAAAAGGCCAGGAACGTTGGATTCATCTGAGCGACTGTAAACGATGGCCACCGGAGGAAAGCTAATACCTTTTAAATTCGGACTCCTCACCTTTACCAGTACTCTTGTGTGGGCGTTAGAGGACAATTTGTTTTACAAAATACATATGCAGCTACATGGGAATCGCACCGTTTGTTACCCCTTGGCAGAGTCAGTGGAAGGCCTTTTAATAGCCACATCAAGCTGGAGCCCCAGGGCCTTCTTAAAGTGTGAACTTACAAAAACAAATATGGGAACTTACAGGAGGGTGCTGCCGGGTAAATGCTTGCAAGGAACATTAACAGGACCTAGTAGTACAGCCCAACAACATTCCTTCTCCCACTGTTTCTTCGGCATAGGGTGGGGTTCTGGGCTAGCAATTGTACAGCATAAGATAACATGTGCCGCCACTACCTGTACAGAGAGGAATTGCGGGTTTAAAGGGGGATGGTTTAGCTGTGAGTGCGCTGAGACCAGGTGTGCTACGTTACTTGCAGGAGAGCGATGGGTTTGTGGAGAAGGGAACGGGACCCACGTGAGATTGTCTAATGTCTCTTTAGAATGGCTAACCAGGGAGAATTACCTGAGGGAGCATGGGAGAAATGTTGCTGGGATCTCTTGGTAATCTCAAATGCCCAGTCCACGGCAATCGGGTAATGTAACCTACTACCGGGCTAAGGAAGGGTGTGTGTTCCTCTTTAAAGGCACTTACACCACAGCCACCCCCACTCTGCCAGCCTGGTTTGCAATAGGAACGATCGGGCCGGTCACGGTCCCCTGCCCCCAGAAGGCTCATGTCCGACGAAGACTTGTGGTGCGGTCTATTAGTGAGGAGTTCTGTGAGGATTGGAGGGATCCCGTGTCAGTGGGATCTCCCTTAGCATCGTTCGGCTATGGATTCCTGAGTACTCTCTCTCTCTGGGGGGTTCGGCAGGAACTACAGCCGCAAACAACCTGAACTACCTTATTTGTGTACTGGCTGCACTGGGAAACAATACTATGGAGGGCCTGAAGGCAGTGAACCGGGAACTGGCAGAGCTTCGACTTTCTGCCCAGCAGACCCGGTATGCTGTGGACTACCAGTTGGCTCAGCAAAGAGGAGTATGTGCTATGGTTTTGAAAAATGTATCACCAACGTGAGAGATGAGTCCTACAAAATGTCCCATGCCATTCAGGATATTCAGATGCAAATAGATTGCTTTAGACAGGGACTTACAGGAGGGTCAAGTTGGTTGGGGTGGCTGCTAGGAGGGTCGTGGGCATCATACCTGCTGCATGGAGCTGTGGGACTAATCGTGATTATAATAGTATGCTGTGTGGTGCTGGCCTGTCTAAATACCTGTTGCCTTATTAATAAGCTCTCGGCCCCGTCCTCAGCGCCGCTCTAGTTTATCATGAAATGATAAAAAGGAGGGAATGAGGAAGTGCAGGGTTAAGAATTACAACCATACCTATAACTAGCAAACAAAATATAAATATACATACATTTATATTTCTTTAGCAAGGACTAGCAAGCTGCTGACCCACTAGTAAGGTTGGAATGTTAAGTATGTTAACTGCCTTTGTTTCGGGTAACGAACCATTCCGATATGTCAGACGGTGGCGATACTGAGTGTAATTAACATCGAGGTGAAGACTTGGTATGAACAATGAAGGGTGATACCTGCCTTTGAAAGCCTTGATTATAACTCAATTATACTAAGACAAAAGATGTGATAGCTGTCTCGGGATCTCTATAGCTTGACGGAAACTCGCGGCGCCGTTTGCATGGGATGTGCGTGACAATTCCTGTATAAATGTCTGTCTGCCCTTTGTTCGGGGAGAACTCGGGAAGCGACTCTTAGTGGGTGCTGAAGAGAATTCTCCTAGCGGTGTACTGCTAATAAAGGTATTTGTTCGAATCGACCTCGTGGCACTGTGTTATTTACAGCGGACGCAAAAGGGAAATTGATTTCGGGACGACAGGGAGAGCTGTACCTATAATGGAACTGAATGAGTCACCTGTACTTGTATCATACTACGTTCCTGTGCATTAGAGTTCTCATGCTCGTCTCCGATGCAATCAGTCAGAATGTTTTCCACTCTAGAAGAAGTTTGTCAGAGTCTTCGATGACATGCCGAATCTCCTTAAAATTCTGAGAAAGTGGAGACGCTGGCCTGCCTTCTTCATGGCTACATCTGTGTTCCAGACCAAGGGTAGATATTTCGAGATGTTGACATTCAGCAACTTGAAGCTGCTGACCCTTTTCCTCGTAGATCCTTCAAGGAGGATTTGTGCGTGTTCGCCTGACTTCCTTTTTAAAGACTACAATCAGTTCCTTAGTCTTGCAGAATTTGAGCACGACGCTGTTCCCACTCAACCACCCGACCCATCTCACTCCTGAACGCCTCGCGTCCCTTGCCGTGATTCTATCGACAACAGTGGTGTCATTGACCCTTTTGTGGATGGAGTTGGAGCTGTGTTTCGCCACAGAGTCGAAGCTACCGAGCGAGTAGAGTAGGGGTTTAATAGGCAGTCCTGAGGTGCGTCTGTATTGGTGGTCAGTGAGGAGGAGGCACAGTGCTGGCAAGAACAATGCGCTCAGAAATATATTGCCGGCCAGTCCAACACTAACTCACACACAGTGTCAGGCTGTGTTGCATTATTTATCATTCGCGCCACATTCAATCAGAGTCATGTTCTGATCTACATTGGAGCAGTGATAGGATAGCCAGCAGGAAAATGATTCTCTTTGCAGCTGTATAAACATCAGACGGCCAGGAGCAACGACTGGGGATAGGAGGATTAGGGAGGATCTGCGGGAGATTTATTTTCACCCAGAAAGTGGTTGGAATCTGGGACGCACCAGCCCAGTAGCCCAGTTTTTCACTGAGATTAGTGAAGGTGTATAATCGATGGTCTGCATGGGCAGAATGGGCCGAATGACGTGATTCTGAGCTGCTTTACTCTCTGAATCTCGGAGACTCAATTATAACCAACATCATTCAACCTTGCACTGAAGATAGTGTAATTTAAATATCAGCCAAAGGTGACTAAATATAGATGTGTTAAATATTGTTTGAACAATAAGCGTGGATAGTTACATAAAGCTCGTTAGTAACGTATTTGTGGATCAAGAAACAAGAAAATAGAATGAACCCCACACTCTCACACTGTCCCAGAGACTGACAGGTACAGAATGAACCACACAATCTCACACTGTACCAGAGACTGACAGGTACATAATGAAACCCATACTTTCACACTGTACCAGAGGCTACAGGTAGAGAATGAACCCCACACATTCATACTCTACCAGAGACTACAGGTACAGAATGAACCCCACACATTCACACTGTGCCAAAGACAGACAGGTACAGAATGAACCCCACACTCTCACACTGTACCAGAGACTGACAGGTACAGAATGAACCCCACACATTCACATTGTACCAGAGACTTTCCCTATCTGTTTCTGTCTCGCTCCTTGTGTCTGCTCTCTCTCTCTCTCTCTCTCTCTCTCGGTCTCGCTCTATCTCGCTCTCTCTCCCCCTCATGTATCTTATGCATTTTTCCCCATTGACTCTTTTACGTCTGTTCCTTTTCTCAGTCAGTTATGTTTTATTTCCAATTCAACCATCTTCTTCCTTCCTCTGGCGATTGACTAATTCCAATTATATTTTATTTAGTTCTCTGACAGACTGATACCTCCTTCAATAATCCCTTTGTAGTTATTGGTTTCAACTCATTCACAAATGTCTCCTGCTTTTGTAACATGGCTCTCCGAATTTTTGGACTCTGTGTGTCCGTCTGTGTGTGTCTTTCTCTGTGTGTCAGCGTTAGTGTTTGTGTGTGTGTGTGTGTGTGTGTGTGTGTGTGTGTGTGTGCGCGTGTGTGTGTGTGTGTGTGTGTGTCTATATCGTGGGTGGAAAAGGACTGAGAGTAAGTCAAAGTCATTGACGACAGGGGCGATGTTGTTCGAGCCCTGCTGGGTTGGGGTATTCCGACAGCGGAATGTTAAACTGGTTACATTTATGGATGAAGGTACAGCACAGCTGTAGAGAAATTGTAAAGTTCATTCTTGCACGTTTCCCCTTATCAGTGCTTGTGTGTGTTTTCTATGTCTCTGCTTGTATCAGGCTCTGTCCTCTCGGTGTTTATATCCTATTGGGCCGTACATGTGTGCGTGTCTGTGCCTCTGTCTGTGTGCGGTGATCGTGGGTTTCCAGTTTGTTGCTGCGGCGGTGTGCACGTCCCACTGCAGGTGTGAGGATGGATGTGGCGGCTGAGTGTGGGAACACACGCGTTATCTGAGGGTGTTTCTGGGTAGTGGATTACAGAAAAGAACACAGAAACACAGGCCGTGAATCCCACAAATGCACAGCGGCTGTGGCAAAGTTGAAAATACTCGTTCACCAGGTTGCTGCAGCGGGGTTAATTGAGACAGGAGAGTGGACTGTTTCTGGGCTCATAATTCCCAGGTCGATGAAGCAAACCCGTGTCTTTCTCACACCCTGCCTGACCAATACCAGTAGACATCCGGTTCGTTCACTGCCACTGACCCTTCATACTATACGTTTGCTTAGCCAAGGCCTTGAGACATGCATTTTGTTCACACCCGGCCAGTCTCACCAGTCATTCCCCTATCTGCCCCACAATGGATGAAGGATCCTGAAACACTATCGATTCCTTACTGCCTTCAATCCCTATTCCTCCATCTCTCCATAACTCTGGAAACTCTTGAGCCACAATACAACGTTTGCTCCGCCATCTCCACTCGACTGGCTGCTCACCCAACTGACTCTTCCTATTTTGCAACCTGTTGCTTATCCGCCCTCCCTCTGCCAGGAACGGACGGTTATGCGTTCAATAATCTGGAAATAAGGAATAAAATCAATCAACATGGGGTTGGGAGGAGGGCATCCGTCGAATTAATGTTGATGAAACCATTAATTCCAACATTGCCGGGCTGCTCTGAGCTAACTGTCAAAGTGTTGTCGGAATTTCTCCATTGGGAAAAGATCGTCTCACGTTTTCAGACGCCATGTGTATACGCCTTGCTTTCAATTGCCATGACATGGAATTTTGGAATAAGGGGTTTATGTTACAGCTAAATAAACAATAAGTTAATCCACAGCTGGAATCCTGTGTGCAGTTCTGGGCGCCCCAGTATGGGGAAGATGTGATAGTGCTGGGGGAGCTCCAGAGGAGATTCGGCATGCTTGTTAAGTTGGCATCTAACAGGTTGCTGTTGATACGTTACTTCAGAAAGCACAGTGCTGCGTTGCTTAGCACATGCCCCAGAGGTCCAGGAATTAAACGTTTCTGCAAATTGTGTTTTACTTAATAATTTCCAACTCGACCCTTTCGCACAATACTGTCGCATCACGTGTACACTAATACCACCTTCATACGTCCGGCAAGATTTCAACCCGGAACACACCCAGAAAATGACGTTCATTCGCTCAGCAGCAAAGACTCCGAATACTGCAAACTCTCCCCAGGCTTGCGGACCTTCTGGGAACCATTCCTGCAGCGGCGCTTCTGCACCACAGGACCAGCACTTCAGCACATGGACACCGGGCAACTGGTCACAGCGAGGAGACAAACAGCAGAATAAGACACCAGTATGCAGGGCGGAATATGTACTTGGCGGAGGATACCTTTATTTCTCTAACTTATCATCCCACGTGTGCTACAGTTAAACATTAGTCAGGGCCGTGACACATTTATCAACTACTTAGAACATCAGACATCCAGGAAAAAACAAAATTAGCAAAATTGTAAGGAAAATCTTGAAACGTTGTTGTATGTCACACAACAATGAATATCTGTGCAAAGAAAATATCTTCAGATAACTGAGGCGAGTGAAGGAGGCGGTGATGGAGAACGGGACCTGTGGTCTGTTGGGCAGGGATAGCGGTGTTTTGGATCTGTTACCTTTACTGAGGGTGGCGACTGGGTATGCGGCCAGGAGCGAACTTAAAGAAGGAATTCTCACTGGGAAACTGCGGGGGCAGAGGACAGGGGTCACTGCTGTACCCTATACACCTGGGTCGCTGGATTCACTGCACACCTGGGAGAAATCACTTACAAATATGAATGAATCAGTTTCCAATACAACATTGTGAAAGTTGAAAATACAGCGGCCAACGGAAAGTAATCATTCATGTGTGATCAAATCTTCTGACATTATTTGCAAAAGAGAAAGCGCCGAGGTAATGCTGGGGACGTTGATGCATTTCTGTTAAATCGCCACAATATTTACACTAGATGTAGAAGTGTTGATATAATGTGTTTGTTCAAGTGACTGTAACTAACAACAACGATCTGGGTTATAGCAATACAACCGTGTCACTGGAGACTGAACCTCTGTATAATTCAGAGCCTGTTGGAGCACATCAGTCCAGAGTGTCTGTCGGAGCTGTGGATTCCGGGTCAACAGGTCACAGCTTCTCACTGAAATGGGATATCCAGTATTTGGGCGGATACAAGACATTTACTATTCTGGTTCCAGAGAATGTGAGTGGCAATGAGATCACCTCTCATTTACTGAACTCCAGAGATTGTCGACCCACTGTGACACCATGACTGGCGCAGCAAGGAAGGGTGAAAGCAGAACCACAATAGTGATATTAGACCAGAGAGTTAGAAGGCAGACAGGGGATCCTGTGGCCGCAAAACGTACTCTAGGATGGTGTGATGCCTCCCTGGTGCCAGGGTCAAGGATGCCTCTGAGCTGTTGCAGAACATTCCCAGGAGGGTGGGTGAGCAGCCAGATTGCACACATTGGGACTAGTGACACAGGCAGGGAAAAAAATGAGGTCCTGCAGAGTGAATATCCGGAGTTAGGAAACAGGATAAAAAAGAGGACCTTAAGCGTAGTAATATCTGTATTACTCGTCGTGTCACGGCGACTGAGTGTAAGAACAGGGCGATATGGCAGACAAATTCGCGGCTGAAGAGTTAATGCAGGGGCATGGATTCAGATGTATGGACCAATGAGATCTCTGTGGAACAAAAGTGACTCGTACAAGAGGGAACTGTCCCAGAGTCCAAAGATTTTTGGAAGGTGACCAACAATTATTCGCTATTTCCAACATGACGTCCTCCAGTATAACTCGGAGGATGACTACAGTTGAAAAGAATGCAGCCGATGACAAAGCACGGCATAAACAAGTGTTGATACAACTGAAGTTAAAGGGAACCAAAGGGAAGATACTGCAAGGGTCAGTGTTATCTCCCGCGCAGTGGAAAACTGTGACAGCTGTCAGCTGTCCATCATCCCAGCCCCAGATAATCCCTGCAGGATTTCTCCCCCAGGTCCAGCCACATTTAGCTGTTTCATCAACGTCTTTCCTGCCATCACAAGTGGCGATGGTCGCTGACGATTTAGGTGTCTTCCCACTCGCCGCAAATTAAGCATCCCATTCTTGCGTGCACCAAGACATCCGGGGATGGTTTGAACACTCACAAGTAATGTTCTCGCAACAGAAGTTCCAGGCACTGACCATCACCGACAGGAGAGGTTCTAACCATCCAATATCGGCATCATTTGTTTCACAATCTCTGAGTCCCGAACATCAAAACCCCGGGTGTTACCATTGACCAGAAACTAAATTGGGTCAGCGACAGAAACATTGTGACTGTTGTCAGATCGGAGTGCTCTGGGAGTGCCGGGAGTGTGACTTCATTTGGGGGAAAACTGTGTATCATTGTAAAGGTAGAGTTTTGATTGATTCACAGCTGATGTGACTTACCTGAAACTCAATTTACTGCTCATCGGCTGTTGCAGATGTCGACTCTCAGCTGAATAAATACTCTGCGTTGTGTAAATGCAGTCTGTTGGAGGTTGGGGACATCATGTGAATGGAACAGGAACTGCAACGGAGGAGACGTTTAAATCGAGTACATCTGAAAATGAAAAAGATGAGGTTTAATTTCAGAGCAAAAATTCATAAAACAGAATTCAAAAATTTAGGTTGGTAATGAGTGTGAGAGAGATTATTACGTCACTTCTTGAAAGCAGATAAGGGTTATAATTCTCATTCCTCATCTTTTTCAGATCAATCAATGAACGGATCAACGCATTTTCCCGCTCTCACTCTCTCTCTATTCCAGATGCCGACAAGAGACTTTATGCCTACAGATGCCCGACATATCCCAGATGATGCGCTCACACTGAGTGACGTCCGTCTATCCACCACTCGCTCGTGTCTAGGTTTACCCTGTGGAATCTCTCTCCTCACACCCCCTCCATTCCCGACAAAGACTCACCCCTTCTCCTGCACAGACCGATTATATGTCTTCATTACGAGTCTCAGTCACTCTCACTGTTCCACAAGAATGTTCCCACTTGTTCTCTGACCGTGCGCACTGGACGTTGGAATGCCCTTTTCGGTCTCAGGCCACATTCCCTGTTCCCTCGGTGTTCATCCCTCCCATCGTTTCCCAATAATTCACCTCTAGTTCGTGTACACTTGTTCCAGTCCCATCGCCAACGGGAGCGGCTTCTCTCTGTCCACTCTTCCTATGTCCTTTTTTCAGTTCATGTACCCCAATTACATCACGTCGCAGTCTCCGCTGTTCCAAAAGGATCAAGCTTTATAACGGAATTGATATCCTGGCCAATCTCCTCTGCACCCTCTCTCGCGAAATCTGTCCCTCTCTACAGTGTGGCTAACAGAACTCCACACATCCCTCCAGTGTGGGCCGACTCAAACTTTATCATGGTTGGAACAAAGCCACCATGCTGTTAAATTCCATGCGCCGCCTCATGAAGGAACTCCCCCGTTTGGATGCGTCACACCCTTATCTGCATTAGCTGTCACGTTAAGAGTCTCTGTACTTGAACACCAAGGCTCCTTCACCCCCTTAATACTCATTAAAATACACTTCTGCAAGTCAGGGGAGAATTTAACGCACTGATTTAAGTCTCGCCCCAGTCCATGTCCGGCCTTGTATATCCAGTGTCGGGTCTCAACAGCCCAGAAATACTGCGGTAGCAGGAAATTGGAGATGAAAGCAAAATATGCTCTGTAACTCAGCAGGTCACGGAGCACCCGTGGAGAGAGAAGACAGAAGTGTCAGGTCAATACGCTATGACAGCAGACGGAACATCATCTTGGCGCAGCCAACCGATCTCAGTCTCTCCCAACTGTTGAATCCCGGGTGCTGGGGGAAGAAACCCGCCGTTCTCACGCGCTATGGACTGTATGTGACTGCAGCCCACGCCAATGATGTCGTCTGGTGACGGCCCAGCAAACCTGTTTGGTGGATCAGAAAGGAGGAGGGGAGTGAAACCGACCAGGCCGCACAGCCCAGGCCACCCTGCAGTGCCCCCCATCGCTAACATTGCCGGGACACCGGGTCATGATCCTGGAGCCCCGTCACTGAGAGCCTAATGGGAGCTCCCTCACCACACGGAGCGCAGAGGCCCAGAGAGGAGGCCTGGGACCACTTTCTTCAGGGCAGCTGCGGAACGGCAATAACTGCTGTCCCTGCTACTGACGCCCACAGTCAGAGACTGATAGAAAACTGCGCGGTCTGCAAATGTGGTGACGGGGAGAGGATACCCCGTCCCGATCTGAGTGAGGCTCCCTCGGTTCAGCTGCCCACCCGGAGTTCAGGGTGAAATGTCATCAACCTGAAACGTTAACTCTGTTTCTCCACAGATGCTGCCTGACCTGCTGAGTGTTTCCAGCAGTTTCCGCTTATAATTCAGGATCAGTCCTGTTGCTCTGACTCCGGGATCGGTGCTGTCCCCGTCCGTCCCAGGACACACTGATCCCAGCCCATGGCCAATGTCCCTCTGGTTGCCGGGCTGTGGGGAGAGCGGTATTCGTGGCCGAGTGGTTAAGGAGATGGACTAGAAATCCTTTGGGGTTCGAATCCTGCGGACTACGGGAGCAGCTGTTCCGGCCGGAGTAACCGGTGTAATTTTGAGGGGCTGTTGATTGTTTGGTCCGGAGTGAAAAATCCATGTAATAAATGACACTGTTTCAGTGCTTCAGTTATGAATTTGGGACGTTGACCTGCAAATTCTCACCAGTGCGGTGGTCCTGGTCGCTCGTAACCCTGTTTCCGACAAGAAACTTTACCTCTGTTTCTCTCCCCACAGATGCTGCTCGACGTACTGCGTGTTTCTTCTGTTTTCTGTTGTATATTGTCCGTGACTCCCTCATCCAAAACAATGATGCAGATTGTGAAGTGTCGGGTCCCAGCACCGATCCCGCCTCACCGCCTCTCAACCCGGGAATGGACCATTTATTCCCGCTTCCTTCAGGGTGTCTCTGTGGTGTAATCGGTCAGCAAGTTCGGCTGTTAACCGAAAGGTTGATGGTTCGAGCCCACCCAGGGACGCTGGCGATCCGGCAGCTTTTTATGTGCGTGTCATTGTCAGCTGGGTAACACAGCGCTTTCCGGAGGCGGGCGCACCCTGCTGCTGCCTCACTCGGCACAGAGGGAGCCCTCCCTGCGGGTTCTCACGTCCTGGTGTCCAGATGTCGCTCTTCCCTTTCAACGGTATGTGTGTGTTTCCTCCGGCGACATACTTGGACCTAACGGACTTGCCTGGTCTCATGTCTTGTTTTTATTTAATTCTAAATGGCCTCTATCCCAAAAGAGTTTCACGGCGTGTGGGGAGAGAGAGGAAAAGGGGCTTGAACTTCGATGATTAGCAATGGTCGCACTGAATTGTGGAGCGGGAGGGCCGAATGGTGGGTACCAGCCTTGTTCTCTGTTTTCCAATACCTCTGTTTTATGCTTAAAGAGTGAGACCCATAAAAGAGCGGACTTCTGAAATTAAGGTGCAGCAGTGGGGATGTAGTTCTGTGGGAGAGCGCATTCTTTGCGTGTATGAGGTCCCAGGTTCAATCCCCGGCATCTCCATGCTGGTGATCTTTAACTTTGAACAATTCCAGAACATGTCCCTGCAGAGAATACTGACTGACCTCAGAACGTACTTGGAATGTGAAATCCATACCTGATGTTGTGTCGAGCCACAGAGAGCAGGGAAAGTGACATCTGACACAGATAAATTATCTGTAATATTGCATCGCCAACTCACATAGATGTGCCTCTTAATTTTACCTTGTCGAATACCAAAATGCGTGCATTAAAGTGAGAGGGGGGTAAGTTCAAAGGAGATGTGCGGGTTAAGTTTTTTTACACAGGAATTGGTGGTAGCGTGGAATGCGCTGCCTGCGGTGGTGGTGGTGGTGGCACATACGACCGAAGAGTTCAAGGGGCTCTTCGATCAGTCCATGGATGTGCAGGAAATGGAAGGATATGGACATTGTGTAGACAGCAGGGATGAGTTAAGTTGGATAGTTGATTACTAATTTAACTAGTTCTGCACAGCATTTCAGACCGAAGGGTGAGTTCCTGTGCTGTGCTCTTCCATGTTCTCTGCTGTAGGAACTCAATCGGTCAAGCATGATCTGTGGTACGAAAGGAACTGTAGACGTTTCGGGTCGACAACCTGCATCAGGAACGTCACAAAGAGACAAAGCGAGCTGCTGGCTCTTCAGTATTGAAGGAAATCTGCATTTATGCAGTTATAGAGAGAGATTTGTGAAGTTAATGAAACCTCTGGATTGGACAAAATGAATCACCACCAGGTGTGGGTGAAGCAATCGTTTTGTGTCCTGAAGGGTGACTAAAGTATCACTGGGTCATCCCCCACTGCAGCACAGACCGTGCCCTCTGCTCTGTACATTGACAATTGACGCAAATAAGGAGCAAAAGACACAAAGGAAGAGAAACAGAATGTCCGACAGCAGGGCCACAGAAAGAGAGACAATTCGATAATGTCATACACGTCATTGCTGAAATGTTGTCAACGGGATATCCGACCGGGAGAGAGCAACAGACAGCACAGTGATGGTCACACTGTGCGACAGGAAGTAAGGAACTAAGAAAGAAGAGAGAGAGAGAGTGAGAAAGAGAGAGAGAGAATGGGAAGAGATAAAGTAGTAAGTGAGGGAAAAGAAGGCAGCAAAAATAAACTGTGTTGAGTCAGAAATGATAACGACAAGAAGAACAAATGAGGAAATATGGAACGATGCAACTTGCTTGCCCAACAGCAGAGTGGCGCAGCGGACCGTGCTGGGCCCAGAACCCAGAGGTCGATGGATCGACACCATCCTCTACTATTCTTCAGCTTAACATTTTACAACAGGACGCTGTCACATCACACATCCCCGCAAAATACATTTCACTTCACTTGGAATGAAAATCTCGCGTTTCAATATGAAAGTTCCTTCCATTCCATTATTCCATGTGGCCGGGTTCGTTGGGGAGAACGACGGTCCCTGTTGTGCTCAGCTATGGTCCAAAGCACAATGTTCTCTGCTGTATGACCCTGTGTTCTGCTATAGAACAGAAAATGCTGGAAACACTCATCAGGTCAGGCGGAAATCGAAAGCGAGTTAACGTTTCAGTGGTGGGACCCGTCACTAGAACCGGGACAGAGAGAGAACAAGTGGATGTTCAGCGGCAAAATTGGAAGTGGGGTGAACAAGGGGAACATCTCCGACAGGGTGAGACCAAACACATCACGTGAGCTGGCTGTGGCACACACAGGACAGGCCGGCTTTAACCCTGAAAAGGGGGCACGGAGCCACAATAACAGACGGGTGAAGGGCAGAAATGTCCAAGTATGAGGGATGGGGTTTGGAGACGGTCTAAGGAAGGGTTTCATCCGAAGGGTTGTTGGTGTTCGGACCGCACGACCAGAAGCTCTCATAACATTGATGAAATATCCAGATTAACATTTAAATCGCAAAGGCAGAGACGTTTGTGGGACAAGTGGTGGACAACGGTTTTAGCACAGAAGGACATGTTATGGTCGGTGTGGACATTGGTGTGCAGTGTGACACTGTGACCCTGTATTACAACTGTCAGTGCAGAGTCACCGAGTGTAGTCCGTGTCGGAACGGAAGGGGAATGAGGGGAGAGATTGCACGGGGTAAACTTAGACAGGGAGCGGAGGGTGAACATACTGACGTCACTCAGTGTGAACACGTCATCTGGGACATGTTGGGATCATAGAAGATAGAACAGTACAGCACAGGAACAGGCGATTTGGCCCACCATGTCCGCGCTGAACACGATGCAGGATTAAACTAAACTCTTTTGACCAACATGATCCATATCCCCCCAAATCCCTGCACATCTCCTTCCATTCCCTGTATATCCACGTGCCTATCTATCTAACAGCCTGCGAAACAACAGTGTCGCATCTGCTTCCACTACTGCACATGACAGGCCATTCCAGACACTCCCCAGTTTCTGTGAATCAACACTTGTTACATACAACTCATTTTAACATACAGTCTCTCACCTTAAACTCATGCCCTCTGGTATTTGACATTTCCACCCGAGGGAATATATCAGCCTACTTGGCCTATCTATGCCTCTCATAGCGTTACGAACTTCTATCAGGTATCTTCTCAGTCCATAACGCTCCAGAGAAAACAACCCAAGTTTGTCCAATCTCTCCTTATAGCTACTACTGTCTAATCCAGGCAGCTTCCTGGTAAATCTTTCCTGCACCCTTTCCAAAGCCTCCACATCCTTGCTGTAATGGGGCGACCACATGTGAAGTTTTTTGCTATGAGAATCCGGGACAGATTGAGAGCAGGAAACTGCACTCATCTGTTCATCGATTTACCAGAAAAACATGAGGGACCGGAATTGCTTCGCTGATCCACTGTCCTGCACAAAGTAAGCGATAATTAATGAACCGGCGATGGGATCTCGCTTACACTCGCGAAACTACATGAATTCAGCAAGTTACCTGCGGATTAACATGAGTAGACCAATCGAAGTCCTGTACAGATCGTTGTTCTTTAATAGGTTTAATAGTGACATTCCCGATGTCGGGAGATTAAAACTCTGGAATCTGCGATGGCCGGGGATCGAACCTGGGTCAACTGCTTGGGAAGCAGCTATTATCACCACTATACCACCATCGCTGCACTAATGTGCATGCCATTTGGGTACTGAACCGTCTCCAGTGCTGTTTGACTCTGTGATTCGATCACCAGTCTCCGAGCTGCTTTCTGACGGGCCATTCCTCACTCTGCTGCACTCCCTGTTCAGTCCAATTGATATCATCACCATCCAACAGACCGGAGTCACACAGCGCCAGGTGATTATTCACCCGGGATAGGAACGATGTGAGAGTCGATCCTGGAATAGTCGAAGAGCGATAAATTGTTTCCTGTCTCTGTCATTAAATGGGAAAGTAAATCCTGATTAGAAATATCCTTTTCAATCACATGCAGTAAGGCCTGAATGGGAGTCCCACCTCCGGCCTGTTCTTGAACACAGTAAGTTACTCAATCACTGTAAAATCCTGAGATCCCTCCAGTCACACGGTGAGGTGGGTGTCTGAAAGGCGCCGGTTTAACAGTGGACCAACAAACTCCGGGGTGAACTGTGAACTCTCCCGTACCCTGACAACAGAGTGACATATCACACACTTCCCTGGGTTCCTCGTTAGTACTGTGGTCAGTATCCCCGCCCGTCATGGAGGAGACCGGGGTTCAATCCCCCGATGGAAAGATGTTTATTTCTGTTTCCAAAGGGTCTGAATCCGAAACGTTGCTCGGTTGCTTTTCCCCACGGATGCTGCCTGGACAGCTGAGTTCCTCCAGCATCATCGTGTTTTTCAAATACAAGAGAAATTTTGAATAAAACAAAGTAAAAGCGATAAAGAGATTGTTGTTGAAGTGAACAGTTCATCGGACATCTGGAATGTGGAACAGCCCGGTCTGCAGAGAGACCGGGACGGAAAACTCTCCCATGAATAAGGGACATTGCGTTCAACATCAGGAACAGCTTAAACAGTTTGAAGAAAACGACGCAAAGTTGATATGTTTTTGAAGTGGACGGTTCCCGGGTTTAAAGCCGCCCTGACCCTCCCCTAGCTCCGGACCTTTTGCTCAGACTCCGATCAAAGTGAACTGTAGAAAGATCCACACTTCGAGTACTGTGTCCATTTCTGGCCGTCTCATTATAGGAAGGATGTGGAAGCGTTGGAAATGTTGCAGAGGAAATTTAGCAGGATGCTGCCTGATTTAGACTGTATGTATTATGAGGAGGGACTAAGGGAGCCAGGGCTTCACTCTTTGGAGAGAAGGAGGATGAGAGGAGACATGATCGAGGTGTACAAAGTATTAAGAGGAATTGATCTAATGGACAGCCAGCGCACGTTTTCCAAGGCACCAATGCTCAATACAAGAGGGCATGGCTTTAAAGTAATGGGTGGTGCGTGCAATGGAGAAATAAGAGGAAGGTTTTATTTTACCCAAATCGTGCAATGCGCTGCCTGGGGTGGTGGTGGAGTCAGGTACATTGGTCAAGTTCAAGAGATTACTAGATAGGCATATGGAGGAATTTCAAGTAGAGGGATATGTGGGAGGAAGAGATTAGATAGTCTTAGGAGATGTCTAAAGGTCAGCACAACATTGTGGGCCGAATGGCCTCTATTGTGCTCTGCTGTTCTATGTTCTATGTGCTAGACTTTTTTTTTAAGTCCGGAACTTCCTTGAGCTCTGTACCCAGTGTTTCAGGTACAGTCTCTCCATTATGTACTGGGGTAGTGACATAAGGTTCCCCATCAAAACAGTTTGAATGTCCAGTTCCCTGTCACCAGGATATTAAGACTCGTTTGCCTTTCACAGGAGAATTGATAGCTGGGACTTGTTGTTCTCTTATGGATCCGCAGTTTGTTTGACACTGACAGATTTGTTTCTGTCACCCTGATACAGAATGAGAGCAGAAAATTGAACATCTCAGACTGGGCAAAAAATGGAGAGGGAGATGGATGACATTTTCCATTTCATGAGTTCTTTCAAGAACAGGAAGTGACTGTGCTGTTGATCATTCAAAGATCCGGAGAGTATATCCAGGTCCTGGCTTTATTTCATATTTTTCATCTGCAACATTTTGTTTTTGACTACGTGACATCAGGTCTGTCAATTTATCGCACGTTCCTGATATTCCTGGTGTTACTTGCCTCGCTGAGTTGGACTTATTTTCCAGATGAAGGTCTCCATCCGAAAGTGTGACCGTCCACTTCTCACACAGACTCTTCCCGACCTGAATTCCTCCACGTTCTGTTGCTCCAGATGCCAACATCCACAGTATCGTGTCTGCACTGATCGTCTGCCCACTGCCAACCAGCAGACCATCACTGCCCTGTGCACTTGAGGATCAGTGACTTCAGTAAGAACAGGGGGCAGTATATACCAGGCTGAGTGTGCAGAGCAGTTCGAGGGTGGCCTGTCATGGGTTCAAGGTTTGTCTCTTTCGAGACCTCCTGTTGATTTCCATAGGCCATTTATATAGCATCTCCAGCCGCAGATACACACACCTGATATTTTAATATCGGAGCAGTTGTGTCACCCAATCCAAGGCACCGCATGGTTTCCAGGTGACCCTACCAGAGAAGTTATCTCCTTGGTCCTCAAGTGTCAGGAACGGTTCACGCGCAAGGATAGGCCACGCCCCAGGGGAAGGAGTCAACATCCAAGCCAAATCACATTTTCCTGATGTCGCGCGCGCGCGCGTGTGTGTGTGTGTGTGTGTGTGTGTGCACCTCCACATGGAATGAGCTTGGTCAGCTCTCCCAGTTGTTCGAATTATCTTAGTGAAGATATTTCCTGCCTTATTCATTTGATTTCCCGCAGCCATAGTCAATTATGCAGCATGGAGAAGGGCCCTTCACCAACGACTGGTCTGTGCTGACAGCTAAGCTCGTCGTATTCAGCACGCACCCCTCCAAACCTTTCCTATCCCTGTATTTATCCAACTCTCTTTAATGTTGAAACTGCCTCAAATACTTTCTCTGGTAGCTCAAGGATTTGCACCTTAATCTCCGTTCAATCTGTCGCTTCTCGCCTTCAACTTCGCCCTCAAGTTTTTTTGATCCCTTTCCATGGGAAAATGACAATGCGCGTTTACTGTGTCCGTACCCGTGGTGATTTTACACTCCTCGACCAGGTGACCCCCAACATCCAACGTTCCAAGGAATGAAGTCCTCGACTACCCAACCTCTGTTGATAACTCAGGCCTTCGACGCTTGGCAGCATCCAAGTAAATCTTCCCC
Source organism: Pristis pectinata (assembly GCF_009764475.1). Lineage (NCBI taxonomy): Eukaryota > Metazoa > Chordata > Chondrichthyes > Rhinopristiformes > Pristidae > Pristis > Pristis pectinata. Next base: position 38,467,610 of record NC_067425.1, on the reverse strand, counting down.
GCGCAATTTCCGACTTTTGTTCCCTCTTCTGTCAGCATCCATCAGCCACGTCACACTGTCTCCCCACTTCATTTCTCCCTCCCCTACCTGCCGTAACCTGCCCGTCGCCTATCTTCAGTCCACCAATCACCTGAGGCTCTTGTCTGCCAGCTCCACCTCTCCTCTTCATACCGGCCTTCTCCCATTCTCCTCTCTCAGTCCTGGTACATTGTTTCGCCACGAACCTTTGGCAATTACTTCCCCCAACAGATACGTTTCGATCTGCTGATTTACTACAAGATATTGCTTGTAGCAACAGCAATTGTCAAATTTGTCGGAAAGGAAAGTGAAGCATATGACTTATTGAGCACTGCGGCTGCTTGGAGAAAGGAGAGGTGGTGGTGAGAGAAAGATAGAGTGTGGGAGTAGAGAGACAAGAGTAGGTGTGAGGAGCGGGAAGGGTGGGAAGGGAGAAGGATGAGGAACGAGAGCTGGCGAAGCGACAGTGGGAAAGAAAGGGGAGCGGGGCGATCAGGGGGATCAGGAGGCAAATCTCTGTTAACTGAGATGTGAATGATTCTGAATTACTCGGCAGACTGCGTCCCTCCTCACCCCACGCCCAAGAACCACACAGTACCCCTGCACCTCACCCACTGCCTCTCCTTCCCTTGCGGCAGACCCCACCCACTTCTTGTCCTGTCCCTCACCACAGACGGTCCGTCAGGTCATTTACCATTGCATCCCAGTCCATCACAGATACCAGCCTCCGCTCCACTGATTCCGCCTACAGTTCCTGCTGCATCGGGAATACAGCCAACATCATCGATGACCTTTCGCACCCCAGACATTCTCCCTTCTACCCTCACTCCCATCGGGCAGAACATACAAACGCATGAAAACACGCACCACCAGGCTCAAGGACAGCTTCCATACCGCTGTTTTAAAACTACTGAACGGACTACCCAGACGTTAAAATATGAACTCTTGATTTCCCAACCTACCTCGTCGTGTCCCTTGCACTTTATCTGTCCACCTGCATGCATTTTCTTTTCATCTGCAAGGCACACAGTATTTTTTCCCAGGTATGGGGGAATTTACAACAACAGAACACCGGTTTAAGGTGAGAGGGGAGAGTCTCAAACATGACAGGAAACTGTTTCACGCAGTCTGCGCTGGGCATATGTTTTGGGTGCGTCCTGAAATGGACATTCTTAAATTTACCCTCATGGGCGTCATTTGAGTTGTTGATGTTTACTCTCACCCCTTGTCTCCCGTTCCTTTTGTTATTGCTGGTGTAATTCACTGACGCCAGGGTACATTTTCCTATCCGTTAGAATCCGCAGGGAGCTTCGGGGCCGCAGCGGTGGAGAGAATGACAAGGATCCGGAGATGGAGAACCGAAGGAAATCCATCGTTTTACTCTTCAGCATATCGGGCAGTTTCATACTGCTGTAGAGTACAGCAGTTGTGTGTGTTGTAATTCAGAATGTTCTAGGCGCTCAGTACAGCGCGGACAGTGATTTCTTTTTGGTAGCAAACATGCTGCAGCTTCTCAGCACCTGCATCAACACGGGGATTTATGTCGTCACACAGGGGAAGTTCCGAGAGAAGCTGAAGAACGCGGTGAAATACCCAGTGAATCTCATTCTAAAATTAATCAAATCACAGAAACAGCTGCAGACCCGGCCTCGTTATAAATATCCCCGAGCCCCCAGCAGTTGTTCACCAGTTGCAGCTGCGTTTGCGGCGGGAAATCCAGGGGTTCCAGTTATACATCCCAGCCCTCGCCAAATGATACCAACTCTTCACATAAATACACTGTAAACAACATCACCATGATGTTGTAAAATGTGGCAATCCTGGACATGTAGTTTATCGGAGAACAGCGCGCTGTGATTTCATCCTGTCTGTGAATCAAATATCAAGCATGTTGTTCACAGACACTGGAAATGAATCAATAAAATCTCTTCCGCCCTGTGTCTGTTTCCTTGTCGCTCGGTGCCTTGTGGATGGGCTGATGGTGGGGAAGGGGTGGGTGGTGACAGGATCAGACAATGTCGTGGCCGCTGGAGCTTCTTCATGACAGAATCACCTAAGGACCAATCATCAGCGCTGGATTCACACTTCAGTGCGTGTGTGTTGTGGGGAAGTGTGCTTGGTGTTGGCGATCAACTCCTTCCTGAGATGTGAACAGTAACGATTCCTCATGGTAGGCCGTTTATCGGGCAGGAGGCTGAACTTTGAGGTGAAACTGTGTTGAAAAGAACGTTTCTCCAGTTCTGCTCGCTTGACAGCAGATCACGCCGTGACTGTCGTCCACACCGTGAGAAAACAAGGACGAGCTCATCACCATCCCCAACACCCCAAACCCTCCCGACTCGGTGCCATTTGTTCCACTGTGTTACATCAGACATATTAAAAGGGGCAGCTCTCACAGTTTCAATCATGTACCTTATGTACCTCCAAGGAAATATTCTGTCCCATTCACTGTTCTGTATAAACATAAGGTCATGTTGCGTCCCCTCTGTAGAGGCTGCCTTCTCAGGGTTTGTCTGCAGTGGGGCACTGGAGCTCATCTGATGGGTGAAGCCCAGTCACAGGAGGGGTGGGTGACAGGTAATGCAGATTATTAAATTGTTGTTGTAACTCAACTTACTAAAAAGTTGCTCCACAATGTCAAGGCCAACAGAATGTGGGATTCGTTAACAAAATATGGCAGGTTGGAAAACTGAAAATGCCTGAGATTCTCAACAGATCATGCAGTTCTGTGTAGAGAGAAACAGGATCAACGTAATAGATCGATGATCCTTCATCTGTTACGAGGGAAAAACGGAGCTTCGGACACCTGGGCAAGGGGAAGGTGTTCTCCTGACAACAGTAGTAGATGAACTCTGAACTGGGATAACTGGAAGGCGCTTGGGTGCGTAACTCCTCAATACACTTGTGGAATTTAAATTCAGATAACAATCTGGGATTGTGGCAGTGGATGGGGTAATAAATGGACTGTCATAACTACCGGGTTGTGATAAAATGTATTTGGTTCACCACCGCTCTTCAGGGAGCCAATCGGCCGTCCTGACCCAGATTGCACGGCATCTGACCTCAGCGCGATTCCCCACCAAGGATTTTGCAAGTCACCCATTAAACAGGGACGAATAAAAAACTGGACAGTCGATCTAGGTATTAACTTTGCTCTGAATTTCCACCAGAATTTCACCTTTATATGACCCATTTCTATTCTTGCCTTTCCAGATCGTTGCTCATTCTCACCAAAGCCCTTCCAAAAGTGCATTACCCCTGCTCACTGAGGAGCAAAGCCAATATCACCATCAAACCAATGGGTGACGCTGTTGTGGTTTGGTAAACTGACCTCTTTCACACAGAGACCAAACATCACTCTCAGGCACATCCTCATCCATCCCTGGGCCCGTCACTCCACCGAATAACTTTAGTCCATTGTGTCCTGGCAGTACCGGACCTAAATTCCTGGGAACGTCTTCAAAACATAACTTCCACCCGTCCAGTGTCCAGCCCATGCACAACATCCAATGCCCTCCGTCATTTTCACAGTTTCCAATTCCCGGTCCTCACCAGCTCTTCTTTACCATGGATATAGAGTTCCTCTACACCTCCATCGCACACGAGTGTGGTGTGATATTTTCAAACAGAGGCCCAACTAGTCTCTTCCTGCTGGTACAAACATTTGCCTGGCTGCACACGGCCTCACATTGAACAACTGCACTTATTGTCTGCCAATCAAAGAAATATCTTTTGGATTCGTCCCCGTGTGCCCAGGATATATCTGTCTACACGCAAGGTAGCCCTTGCTTCATCCTTACCCGGCACCTCACAGAACTTTATTTTCAGGGACATTGATTGGTATTGATGCTGCATCCTGCACTCCCGCTGCCAGTTCCATCGCGCTCACACTCCCCGAGGTCCCTCTATGAGTGTCCCATTCACCTTCCGGATCTCACCGTCTCGATCTCAGGGAATCGGTCAGCGGTAAATGTGCATTACAAGCCCACATATTCCCACCACGGTGACGAGGGTATTCCCTCAAATCCTGCCTCCTGTAAGGACTGCATTGTGTTCTCCCCGTCCTGTTCTCTCTGTCATTCTTGCCCCGATGACGAGACTTTGCACATGTGCCTATAAGATGCCTCATTCCTTCTTAATTGGGGCTTCTCTGCTACCGGATTCAGCACAGTCCTCGACCACACCTCATGTATTTCCTGTCCATCTTCGTTCACCAGCTCTCTTTACAATATTTTTATTGAATCCATGAAAAACATACAGAGTGCCTGCATCAAAAAGAGAGGAAAAGTACTGCTGAATACTTTATGTTAAATCATACTTAGATTAAAATAGTCCAAATTGATAATCACATATAATAGTTAGTTAATAAAGGAAGAAAAAAAAAGATATATTTTATTATAAAAAGATCTACTCCCATTACCAAAACCGGAAGCTGTTTGATGGAAGAAACAACAAGGAAAATCCTTAAAAACGGAACAGTGTCGGCCAGTATATGTGTTATAGTCCCCAAATCATAGATTTTGAAAATAATTCAAAAAAGGTCCCCACAGTGTTTGAAAGTCTAGGTTAGATTCAAAAACTGAACAGCAAATCTTCTCTAGATTCAGGTGTTACATAACATCCTGTTACCATTGAACATGTATAGGCGGAGCAACATCTTTCCAATTCAGCAATACAGCTCTCCTGGCTATAAGAGAAATAAAAGCCAGAATGTGCAAATCAGAAGTCTTCAAAGTTATATCTTTTTTCTCCAACGATCCCAAATAATGCACAGTCAAAGGATTAAGTTTGAATTTTATTTTGAAAAGTACAGAAAAAGTATGAAAGACCTTTGTCCAATATTTTTAAGACTCTGACCCGTCCAAAACATGTGAATTAAGGAAGCCACTCCGTTATTACATTTGTCACAGTAAGGAGATATGTCAGAATAAAAACGGGATAGTTTATCTTTAGACAAGTGAGCTCTATTGACCACTTTAATTTGAAAGAGAGAGTGATGAGCACATAATAATGAAGTAATAACCAACTTGAAAATTTCATTCCAAGTTTCCTCAGAAATTTACATCTGCAAATCTCGTTCCCAAGCGTTTTTAATTTTATCTAGTGGTACCGTATTCATTCCTAGTAATCCGTTGTAAATATTAGATATTGAGCCATTCTGAAAGGGTTCCAAATGAAAAATTACATCGAATAAAGTTTTATCAGGACTCAAAGGAAAAGAATTTAATTGAGATCGAAGAAAATCTCTGATTTGTAAATATCTAAAATCTGAGTTTTTAGTAAATTATACTTGGTAAACAATTGTTCAAACGAAGAAAGGTTTCCTCCAACAAACAGATATTGAAAACAAGTAATACCTCATTTTTCCCACTCTTTAAAAACTACATCAGTCATAAAAGGTTCAAAAAAGTAATTAGACAAAATGGGACTGGACAAGGAAAAAACTCAATAAACCAAAATATTTTCTAAATTGTAACCAAATCCTCAAAACATGTTTAACTACTAAATTAACTGTTAACTTATTTAATGATATTGGAAGTGAAGAAACAAGCAGAGAGATAATAGATTTTTTTTAACAGAGTTAATTTCCGATGAAACCCAAACCGGACAAGCCTCTTGATCAATGTAATGTAACCAAAACGTAAGATTTCGTATATTTACTTTTCAGTAATAAAATAGAAAATTAGGTAAGGTTAAACCTCCGTTCTTTTTAACTTTCTGAAGGTAAACATTATTTAATCTAGGATGTTTATTATACCATATGTAGGAAGATATAATTCACTCAAGAGAGTCAGAGAAAGATTTAGGAATAAAAACAGGTAAATCCTGAAATAGATATATACAATTAGGTAAAATGTTCATTTTAGTAGCATTAATTCGGCCAATCACTGATATAGAAAGGGGAGACCAACTTGATAAAACCAATTTCACATAATGCAATAAAGTGAATAAATTTTCTTTAAATAAATGTTTATAATTTTAATAATTGACACCCCCAGATAGGTAAAATGATTTCTTACAATCTTAAAGGGAATTTTAATATCAAATGGTACCAGGTTATTCAGAGGATAAAGTTTACTCTTATATAAGTTCAATGTGTAACCTGAAAAATGACTAAAGAGAGAAAGTAAAGAAAACACAGGAGGTAACGAGGCTTCAACGTTAGATATAAAAAGTAATAAATCATCACCATATAAAGAAACGTTGTGGTTAATACCTCTTCTGGAGATACCAAGGATATCTCTAGATTCTCGGAGAGAAATAGCCAAAGGTCCTAAGGCCAATTCAAAGAACAAAGGGCTCAAAGGACATCCCTGTCTGGTTCCACGTTGAAGTTTAAAAGATTTAGAATTTTGAAAATTAGTAAGAACTCGAGCGGAAGGGGATAAATAAAGTAATTTAATCCATTGGATAAATTAAGGCCCAAAATTAAATTTCTCCAAAGTTATAAATAAGTAATTCCATTCAATCCGATCAACTAGATCGGCTCCTTCTCTGTTAGCTTTTTTCCTAATGCTTGGCGTATGAGAAATACTTTGACCTCTAATAAAGGCTTTGAAAGTATCCCGAACGATAAACTAGAATTCTGCTCCGACGAATACTCTTAAAAAAAGAGTAATTTGTTTCCCCATAAAATTAACAAAGAAAATTATCAGATAACAAGGTTAGGTTAAAACGCCAAAATCTATTTGTCTGATGGAACCCAGGGAAATGTAAAGATAGAAACATCGGATCATGATCTGAGAGAGAGCAATCTCTTTTTAGTCACAGGTCTAACTGATGAAATCATTTGATTATCACTAAAAAAGTAATCAATCCTGGAATGTGTCTGGTGAACATGAGAGAAAAAGGAACATTCCTTATCCTCTGGATGCAAAAAGCGCCAGGCGTCACTGATCCCAGTTTTCATTAAAAACGATTGAAGAAATAAAGCTGATTTATTAGGAGCAGCTAATTTAATGGATGACCTATCTAATTTGGGATCAAACCAGAGATTAAAATCTCCTCTCAACACCAAAGAGTAAAAGTTCAAATCTGGTAGGAATGACAAAAGTCGTTCAAAAATCCTGTGTCATCCGTATTTGGCGCATAAATATTAGTGAATATTATTGGTCAATTATTTATTTTCCCTGATATTATAATGAAACGACCATTAGTATCAGTTATGACCTTATGTTGTTCAAATGAAACTGTCTTATCCATAAGAATTGAAAGCCCTCCAGATTTAGCTTGAAAAGAAGAATGAAATTGGATCCCATTCCATCAATTTAAAAAAACGTAAAATGTAACATTTGCGGATGTGAGTTTCCTGTAAAAAGATAAAAGAGGTTTTGAGTTTTTTTTTAATATCGGTAAAATCTTATTTCACTTCAAAGGATCATTTAAACCTTTCACATTGAAACTAAGTAAATTAATAACTCGATCCATTATAATTTTATTTAAATGTAGGCAAAAAAAGAATAATGAGCAAACCATTGAAAAGTACCAGTAAAATATACTACAGTAGAATTACAGATAAGGTAACGAAGCAGCAGAATTGACTGACAGCCCAGAACGGCTTCCCAGAAAAAACCTCCACCCCCTCCCAACACCCGAAGAAAACAAGCCAGCTGAGAAGCAGCTGGCACCAAGCTAAAGATAGTATAACCCCAATTATCTCTGCTCAATAACTTCAAGGTCAGTAAAATTCCAACCCAGACATAATAAAGAGATAAACAAAAACAACAGAGTTAGAAATGTAAAAATAACAAGTGTTCTTAATTGAACACAGCTTTTAAATTGAAATAAACGATTAAAACAGAAAAAAAAAGAAAAAAGAATCAAAAAGCAGAATCATCCTGTATTAATAAATGATTACGAGAAAAAACACAGAAAGAAAAAAAAAGAAAACAGGAAGTGTTCATAACGAGGAATATGAAATCATTCAGCAGGAGCTTCCAGGAAAATCTGGGTTTTTTCCGACGATCGAAACCATTTTTGCAAGCCGTTTTTAAGTATGATCCTGAGTCTTGCCGGGAATCGAACTGACGAATTATACCCTTTCCGATACAGATCCGACATAACCTTTTAAATTTAACCAGTTCCTTCAAAACCTCTGGTGAGTAATCTCCAAGGGTTCTCATTTGACAATCTTGGTAATTAATCATTCATCTACAAAGTGTCTCTCGAATTAGAAGCTCCTCAGTTTGAAAGTCATGGAGAGCGACGATAATTGATCTGGGTTTAACTTGTGTAGGAGGATTGAAAAAAAGGTATTCTGTGTGCTCGATCAATCTTAGGCGAAGATTCTAGAATACCAGGGTAAAGCTTTGCAAAGAATTTCGAAGGTTGATTACCTTCAGTCTTTTCTGGTAATCCTAGAATTCGAAGATTGGATCTTCTACTCTAGTTCTCTAAATCAATAATCTTCAGCTTTTATCGTTCGTTGTCTTTGGCTTGCTTTTCACAAAGGTTCAGTTGGTCATCAATTTTCCCATCCAAAACCGAAAGAGAGGCTTCGTTCACTTCAATTCGTCCTTAATGATCTTCCAGTCTTCTTTGAAAAGAATTGCATTTGGCATTAAGTTGTTGAAGCTGCTCGAAAATAGCTTCCAGATTTGCAGGAGAAACATCTTCCTTAGTGGGTATCATAGCCTTAGCACCCCTTGAATTCAAAATGAGATAAAATCACGTTTAAATTTGCTACCAAGGGTGAAAAGAAAGGATTTCAAATCGGGTTGAAAGGTTAGATATGGTGAAAGCAGCTGCAAATAGATGTCACTTCATCAACGGCCAGCCGAGACTCCCCGGCAACATTCTAGGAAATCTCCTCTGCACTCTTTCAGTCTTACTGATATCCTTCCTATAGTTTGGTGACTATAACTGCGCACAATACTCCAAATTTGGCCTCACAAATGACTTATACAATCTCACCATAACATCCCAACTCCCATACTCAATAATTTGATTTATGAATGCAAGGATGCCAAAATAATTTTTTTACAACCCTGTCTACATGTGACGCCACTTTCAGAGAATTATGTATCTGAACTCCCAGATCCCCTTGTTCCTCCGCACTCCTCAGTGCCCTACCATTTAATGTGTATGTCCTACCTTGATTTCTCCTTCCAAAATGCAACACCTCACACTTGTCTGCATTAAATTCCATCTGCCATTTTCTGGCCGACTTTCCCACTTGGTTCCGATCCCTCTGCAAGCTTTGAAAGCCTTCCTCGCTGTCCACTACGCCTCCAATCTTAATATCATCAGCAAGCTTGCTGATCCAATTTACCACATTATCATCTTGATCGTTGATATAGACAACAAACAACAATAACCCCAGCACAGATCCCTGAGACACACCAGTTGTCACAGGTCTCCAGTCTGAGAAACAATCATCCACTATCACTCCCTGTCTTCTCCCACACAGCCAATTTCGAATCCAATTTACAACCTCTCCATGGATACCTAGTGTCTGAACTTTCTGAACTAACCACCCACGTGGGACCTTGTCAAAGGCCATACTAAAGTCCATGCAGATAATATCCACAACCTTTCTTCCATCTGCTTTCTTGGTAACTTCCTCAAAAAACGCTACAAATTCGTTAAACACGATCACCCAGATCAAATCAATGCTGACCGTCCTTAATCAGCCCTTGGCTGTACGAATACTTGTATATCAGATCTCTCAGAACAAATTCCAATAAATACCTGCTACTGATGTCAGGCCTACGGGCCTGTAATTACCTGGTTTACTTTTAGGGCTTTTTTTAAACAACGGAACAACATGAGCTACGCTACAGTCCTCCGGCACCGCACCCGTGCCTTAGGACATTTTAAATATATCTGCCAGGGCCCCTGCAATTTCTACAGTAGTCTCTCTCTTGGTTTTAGGAAATATCTTATCAGGCCCGGGGTATTTATCTACCTTTATTCACTGTAAGGCAGAAAGCACCTCCTCCTCTTTAATCTCTATATGTCCATAACATTACTGCTTGTTTCCCTTCCTTCAAGTTTCCTGAGTAAATACTGATGCATACATCTATTTAAGATCTCCCTTATCTCCTGAGACTCCACACATAGACGACCACTCTGCTTTTCTAGTGGACTAATTTTGTCCCTTACTATCATTTTACTCTTAATATACTTGTAGTAACCCTTTGGGTTTACCTTCACATTATCTGCCAAAGCAACCTCATGCCTTCGTTTTGTCTTCCTGATTTCTTTTTATTTAATATTTTCTTACGTTTTCCATACTCTTCATGTACCTCATTTGTTCCTTGTTGCCTATACCTGCTGTACCTGCTATAGCTCTCTTTTTCTTAACCAGTGCACCAATATCCATTTAAAACCAAGGTTACCCAATGCTTGATAACTTTCTCTTTAATCCTGGCCGGAACGTGCAAACCCTGCACTCTCAAAATTTCGCCTTTGAAGGCCTTCCACTGAAAATATCCTTGCCAGAAAAGAACTTATCACAATCCACTCTTCCTGGATCCTTTCTCATTTCCACAGAATTGGCCTTTCTCTAATTTAGAAACTCAACTCGAGGACCAGACCTATCCTTATCCATAATTAACTTGAAACTAATGACAGAGTGGTCTCTGGACCCAAAATGCTCACCTACACATACTTCTGTCACTTGACCTGTCTGGTTCCCTAATAAGAGATCAAGTATTGCATTATCTCTCGTTGGTACCTCTATATATTGATTTAGAAAACTCTCCTGAACACATTTGACAAATTCCAAGCCATCCAGCCCTTTCACAATTGTGGGAGTCCCAGTCAATATGCGGAAAGTTAAAATCCCCTGCTATTACAACTTCCTGTTTCTTACATCGGTCTGCTATCTCACTACAGATTTGCTCCTCCAATTCTCTCTGACTATTGGGCGTATCGGGCCCTATTAGTGTAGCCACACTTTTCCTGCACCTCAGCTCCACCGATATGGTCTCTGTAGACGAGCCCTCCGAGCTGTCCTGTCTACGCACAGCTGTGATATGTTCTCTGACTAGTAATGTCACTCCTCCCCCTTTCATCCCTCCCCCTCTATCACGTCTGAAACAACGGAACCCCGGAACATTAATCTGCCAGTCCTGCCCCTCCTGAAACCAAGTCTCACTAATATTAATAATGTCGTAATCCCACGGGCCAATCCACGCCTGAAGCTCATCTGCCTTACCTACCATACTTCTTGCATTGAAATAGATGCACCTGAGAACATTTCTATCAAGTACAAACCAATGATTTCTGTCCATACCTGCATTTCTCGTATGACCATTTTCCTCCTCCACCTCAGTATCTACTCTAACACTCCGGTTACCTTCCTCCTGAAAATCTAGTTTACCGCCCACCCTCCCACCCGCAAGTTTGTTAGTCCGTCTCCGGTTCAGGCGCAAACCGTCCCTTCGGAACAGGTCCCACCTTCCCTCGAACAAAGCCCAATTGTCAAGAAACAGGAGCCCTCCCTCCTGCACCATTTCTCCTTAGCCATGTATTAGATGCATGATCTGCCTATTTCTAGCCTCACTAGCTCGTGGCTAGTCCTGAGATTGCAACCTTGGAGGTCCTGTCCTTCAACTTTGTACCAAATTCTCTAAACTCTCTGTGCAGGACATCCTCCTCGTTACTATTCACGTCATTGGTCACTACATGGACCAGGACATCTGGCTGCTCACCCTCCCTCCTGAGATTATGCGCGGCTGAGGGATTGGAGAAAGGGACAGGGATTCATATTTCTGGAACATTGGGCCCTCTTTTGAGGCAAGTATGACCTGTCCAAAGAAGACGGGTTTCACAAGAATCCCAGGGGGACCAATAGTCTGGCGGGGACGTTTGCTGAGGCTACTGGGGGGAGTTTAAACTAGAATTGTTGGGGGGTCGGATCCGAACTGGAGAGACTGGGGAAGAGGTGTTTGGCTCTCGAATTGAGAAAGCTGGTAGTAGGTACGAGAGGGAGGATAGGCAGGTGATAGAGAAGGGACGTGCTCAAACCGGTTTGAGATGTGTCTATTTTAACGCAAGGAGTATTGTGAACAATACGAATGAGCTTTAAGCTTGGATAAGTACTTGGAGTTACGATGTGGTGATCATTACAGAGACTTTTATGGCTCAGGGACTGCAATGGTTACTTCATGTGCCGGGATTTCGATGTTTCAGAAAGGACAGGGAGGGAGGCAAAAGAGATGGTGGAGTGGCACTGTTGATCAGAGATAGCGTCACGGCTGCGGAAAAGGTGGACGTCATGGAGGGACTGTCTACTGAGTCTCTGTGGGTGGAGGTTAGGAACAGGAAGGGGTCAATAACTTTACTGTGTTTTTTTATGGTCCGCCCAATAGTAACAGGGATATTGAGGAGCAGATAGGGAATCATATCTTAGAAAAGTGTGATAATAGCAGAATTGTTGTGATGGGAGATTTTAATTTCCCAAACATAGATTGACATCTCCATCCAGTGAGGGGTTTAGATGGGGTGCAGTTTGTTAGGTGTGTTCAGGAAGGATAATTGACACAATATGTAGATAAGCCTACAAGAGGTGAGGCTGTGCTTGATTTGGTATTAGGAAATGAACCTGGTCAGGTGTCAGATCTCTCATTAGGAGAGCATTTTGAAGATAGTAATCATAATTCTATCTCCTTTACGATAGCATTGGAGATAGATAGAAACAGAAAGACTAGAAAAGCATTTACTTGGAGTAAATGGAATTATGAGGCTCTCAAGCAGGAAATTGGAAGCTTAAATTGGGAACAAATGTTCTCAGGGAAAAGTACAGAAGAAATGTGGCAAATATTCAAGGGATATTTGTGCGTAGTTCTGCATAGGCATGTTCCAGTGAGACAGGGGAGCCACGAGAGGATACAGGAACCATGGTGTACAAAGGCTATAATAAACCTAATTAAAAGGAAAAGAAAAGCTTACAAAAGGTACAGAGAGCTAGATAATGTTAGAGATCTGGAAGAGTATAAGGCTAACAGGAAGAAGCTTAATAAGGAAATTAGGAGAGCCAGAAGGGGACATGAGAAGGTCTTGGATGGCAGTATTAAGGAAAACCCCAAGGCATTCCATAAGTATGTGAAGAGCAAGAATATACGATGAGAAAGAATAGGCCTATCAAGTGCAGCGGTGGGGAAGTGTGTATGGATCCGGAAGAAATAGCGGAGGTACTTAATGAATACTTTACGTCAGTATTCACTACGGAAAAGATCTGGGTGATTGTAGTGAGGACTTGGAACAGGTTGAAAAGATTGAGAATGTGGATTTTAGGAAAGAGAAGGTACTGAAACCTTTGGAGAGCATCAAGCTGGATAAGTCAACGGGACCAGATAACATGTAACCCAGGCTGCTGTGAGAGGCAAGAGAGGATAATTCGGAGCTTCAGACGATAATCTTTGCATCATCGATGGAAACGGGAGAGGTTCCAGAATATTGGAGGGTTGCGGATGTTGTTCCCTTATTCAAGAAAGGGAGTAGAGATAGCCCAAGTAATTATAGACCAGTGAGTCTGAACTCAGTGGTTGGTAAGCTGATGGAGAAGATCCTGAGAGGAAGGATTTATGAACATTTGGAGAGGTATAATGTGATTAGGAATATTCAGCATGGCTTTGTCAAGGGCAAGTCCTACCTTACGAGCCTGATTGAAGTTTTTGAGCAATGGCGGGAGAATAATAGATGTAGTGTATATGGATTCCAGCAAAGCATTTGATAAGGTAAGCAATGCAAGGCTTATTGTAAAGTAAAGAGGCGTGGGATCCAAGGGGACATTGTAATGTGGATCCAGAACTGGCTGGCCCACAGAAGGCAAAGTGTAGTTGTTGAAGGTTCGTATTCTGCATGGAGGTCGGTGACCAGTGGTGTACCTCAGGGGCCTGTTCTGTGACCCTTACACTTCGTGATTTTTATAAAAGAACTTGGATGAGGATGTGGAGGGATGGGTTAGTAAGTTTGCGGATGACACAAAGGTTGGAGGTGTTGTGGATAGTATAGAGGACTGTCAGAGGTTACAGCGGGATATTGGTAGGATGCAAAGTTGGGCTGAGAAGTGTCAGATGCTGTTCAATCCAAATAAGTCTGAAGTGGTTCATTTTGATGGGTCAAATATGATGGCAGAATATAGTCCTAATGGTAGGACTCTTGGCAGTGTGAAAGATCAGAGGTATCTTGGGATCCGAGTCCGTAGGACGCTCAAAGCAGCTGCACACGTTGACTCTGTGGCTAAGAAGGCATATGGTGTATTGCCCTTCATCAATCGTGAAATTGTATTTAGGAGACGAGAGGTATTGTTGCAGCTATATAGGATCCTGTTCAGACTCCACTTGGAGCACTGTGTTCAGTTCTGGTCATGTCACTACAGGAAGTATGTGGAAGCCACAGAAAGGGTGCAGATGAGATTTATAAGGATGCTGCCTGGAATTCAGAGCATGTCTTCTGAAAGAAGTTTGAGGGAACTTGGCCTTTTATCCTTAGAGAAACGGAGGATGAGGGGGAACCTGATAGAGGTGTATAAGATGATGAGAGGCATTGATTGGGGAGAGAGTCAGAGGCTTTTCCCAGGGCTGAACCGGTGGCCACAAGAGGACATAGATTTAAGGTGCTGGGGAGTAGGTATAGAGGAGATGTCAGGGGTAAATATTTAACTCAGAGACTGGTGAGTGCGTGGAATGGGCTGGCGGCAACGGTGGTGGATGCGGATACGATAGGGTCTTTCAAGATACTTTTGGATAGGTACATGGAGCTGAGAAAAATAGAGGGCTATTGGTAAGCCCAGTAATATCTAAGGTAGGGACATGTTCGGCACAGCTTTGTGGGCCGAAGGGCCTGAATTGTGATGTAGGTTTTAATGCTTCTATGTTTATAAATAAAGAGAGCTCGATCTGAGATATCGCGGACCCTGGCTCCAGGGAGGCAACAGACCATCCGGGAATCTCGGTGTCTCCCACTGAACCTCCTATCTGTCCCCCTAACTATCGAATCCCCTATCACTACTGCTCTCCTCTTTTCCTTCCTTTCTTGAAGAGCTGAGGGTCCCATCTCTGTGCCAGAGACGTGACCACTGCAACTTGTCCCTGGTAGGTCGTCCCCACCATCAGTATCCAAAACGTTATATGTTGAAGGGAAACGCAACATGGGGTGTTCTGCTCTTTCTGTCTATACCCCTTTCATTTCCTACCAAACAATCTAACCTTCCGGAACACCCTGCTTGCAGCACCTTGACAATGGCCTCACTAAACTCAATATAGACATCATGCACTACTCTGCCTTCCTCCATATCCTCGGTTACCTCTTCGAAAAGCTCCTAAAGATTTGTCAGATCTGACTTCCCACCGACAAATCCGAGCTGACTGTCTCTGATCAGTCCTTGACTATCCAACTGATGGTAAATCTTGTCCCTCAGATTTCCCACCAGTAATTTGCCTACAACTGAAGTCTTTCTCACTGGCCAGCGGTTCCATGGATTGACCTTGCTACACTGATTGAACAATAAGGTACAATCTTCTTGTAACGTCGTCTGGTACACCTGTGTCAGGTCAACTAAAAAAGTACAAGATGATAAGATGCATGGATCGAGTCAAGAGACTGTTTTCCCAGTGCGACAATGGCTAACATCAGGGGACATAATTTAAAGGTGATTGGAGGAAGGTATAAGGAGAATGTCAGGGGTAAGCATTTTACACAGAGAGTGGTGGGTGCGTGGAACGCACTGATTCAGAGGTGTTGGGGGCAGTTACATTAGAGACATTTGAGACACTCTTGGATAGACAAAAGAATGATAGAAATATCGGGGCTACGTGGGAGGGAAGGGTTAGATATATCATAGAACAAGATAAAATGTTGGCACAACATTGTAGGCCAAAAGGCCTGTGCTGTGCTGTAGTGTTCTATGTTCTAATGGAACAACATTGACCACCGTCAAGTCTTTTGGAACTTCACCAGTGACTAACGATAAAGCAAGTATTTCCGCAAGAACCTCCGCGGTTTCTCCCTGGCCTCTCATAAATTCCACCTGGCACTTGGTCAGGCCCTGGGGATTTTTCCCCTCTAATGTGGTTCAAGTCTGCAAATACCCCCTACCTCGTAATATGCATCTCATCCAAGACCGCACTACTTATTACCCTCATTTCTCTGTCATTCCTGATGTTTTTCCGTTGCAAACACCAAGGAGAAACAGAATCTCAGTCATCTCCCGTGGCTGCACACATAGGCGGCCCTGAAGGTCTTTCCGACGAGCTGGTCTCTCCCTCCTCACCCCTATACTGCCAATGGAAATGAAGATCCTCTTGGTATTATCTTTAACCCTGCATGCCAAATCCAACTCATAGCCTCTTCTTGCTCGCCTAATTTCCCTCTTCATTCTGGCCTTAAACTTTATATATTCGTCGATGGATTCATTTGTACCCAGCTGCCTAAAGGCGATGAAAGCTTCCTTCTTTTACCACAGCAGAGCTTTTGTATATCTCGTCAACCAGGGTTCCTTGACCTTGGTACATATGCCCTTCACCCTGTCAGGAGCATGCCGCACCTGGACCCATCATAGGACCCTTTAAACAAACACTTGCGAACTGTACGCTTGTCTTTAAAAAGAGTTACCCTGTCGACACCAGCTAAATCCTGCCTGATGCCCTCAATTCGCTGTTCCTGAATCTGGCCTCTCTACCTCCTGCCCGATAGTAGCTGCGAAAATACGGCATGGCCCGGATAATGGAGGGATCTTTGATAACGGACGTTGCCTTCTTGAGGTAGTGCCTCCTGTAGATACTACCAGTGGTGGGGAGGGATGTGTCCGTGATGTATTGGGCAGAGCCCAACACTCTCTGCAGCTTCTCACGTTCGTGAGCAGTCGAAATGCCGTCCCAGACCGTGATTCAACCGGTCAGGTCACTTGCAGCAGTGCATCTGTAAAAAGTTTATTCGATCGTTCGGTGACAAGCCTAACCTCGCTGACCTCTAAGAAAGTAAATTGTCGGCCGCGACTTCCTTGTGATTGCATTTAGGTGCAGGGATGTTATTGTTGGAAATGGAGAGGTGTCCCATTGACTCACACATACCCGGCCACGACACACCGCCCTGAATCCATGTGGAGGGGCCTGTCATTTCAGCAGAACGCCACAAGGTGAGAGTGTTGTCCACAATGCACAAATCACCACTGGGTAGGGTTGCCATCGAGTCAACCAGCACGGAAACAGGCCCTTCGACCCAGCTGGTCCACGCCAACCAAGATGCCCCATCCAATCTAGTCCCATTTGCTAGCATTTGGCCCATAACCTTTCCAATCCATGTACCTGTCCAATAGTCTTTCAATTACTGTTATTGGTAAATTGGATTATTATTGTCATTTATACCGAGGTGCACTGTCTTGAAAACCTGTCTTGCTTACCGCCCGTGCAGTTCAATTCATTACACAGTGCATTGAGGGGGAACAGTGTGGAAGAACAACAGAAAGTAGAGTAAATTATTACAGCTACAGAGAAAGTGCAGTGATTATTCAAAATATTGGTGCCCCACAAGGCTGTGTCCTCAGTTCCCTACTCCACTCTCTCTACATTCACGTTTGCATGGTCAGATTCTGCTCGAAGTCCACCTCTCTGTTTGCAGATGACGCCGCCGTAGTGGGCCGTATCTTAAATAAAAATTAACCGGAGTACAGGTAAGAGATAGAGAGCATGGTGACATGTTATGACGACAGCAATCTGTCCATCCAAGCGTGCCCCATCTAAAGATCCCCATCCAAGCGTGTCCCTTTTGCCAGCATTTAGCCAAATACCTTCTAAACATTTGCATTCTATATACTTGTCCAACAGTATTTTAATGTTATTGCTAAATCGGTTTATCGTTGTCACCTGTAACAAGGTACAGTGAAAAACCTGTCTTGCATACCGTCCGTCCAGCTCAATTTATTACACAGTTCCTTGAAGTAGTACACGGTAAAACAATAACAGAGTGAGAAATAAAGTGTTACAGTAACAGAAAAAGTGCTTTGCAGGCAGACAATAAGGTACAAGGATAAAACTTGGTGAATATCATAGAGGACATGCGAATTTCTTTATCCTCCTAAGGAAGTGGAGGCATTGGTGAGCTCTCCTGGTCGTGGCGTCAATTTGGTTGGAACAGTACAGATAACTGGGGATATTCACTCCAAGGAACTTGAGGCTCTCAACCATCTCTATTCATCTTTGATGTAGAAAGGTGCGTGTACACGGCCCCCTTTCCTGAAGTCAATGACCCGCTCTTTCGTTTCGATGACGTTAAGGGATGGGTTGTTGTCATGAGTGTAGAAAGACCTTGAGGAAAGATAGACAGTTGAAATGGCAAAATTGCAGTCAGTGGGATGGGCTAAATTGTGTTGACTTTAATTCGAGATGTATCAAGAATAAGGCTGATGAACTTCGAGCATGGGTAAAGTACATGGAACTATGACGTGGTGGCCATTACAGAGACTTGATTATCGCAAGGGCAGGAATGGCTGCTGGATATTCCGGGGTTTATATGTACAAAAGGGACAGGGGCGGAGGTAAAAGAGGTGGGGGAATGGCTTTGCTAATCAGGGACAATGTCATAACTATCGAAAGGGAGGAAGTCCAAGAGGAATCGTCGACTGGATCAGTGTGGGTGGAGGTCAGAAACAGGAAGATAGAAATCACTCTATGAGGAGCATTCTGCAGACACCCTAACAGCAGCAGAGACGCTGAGAAGAAGAGTGGGAGGCAGATTTTGGAGAGGTGCAAAAATAACAGGCTTTCTGTCATGGATAATTTCAACACCCTGAACACTGATTTGCATCTCCTGACCGTAAAGTCAATAGTTGGGACGGAGTTTGTTAGGTGTGTACAGGAAGGATTCCTGACACAGTATGTGGTCAGGCCGACTAAAGGAGAGGGAATTCTGGACTTGGCATGAGGAACGAGCCTGATCAGATTTCATATCTCTCGGAGGGAGAGCATTTTGGAAATAGTTAAAAAACTAATTGACCTTTACTATTTCCTTGGTGAGGGATAGGAGCAGACGATATGGGAAAGTATTTAATTAGGGTAGGAAGAATTATGATACTATTAGGCAGGATCTTGGGAGTGAAAATTGGGGACAGATGTTCTTGGGGAAGTACACAGCGGAAATGTCTAGGCTGTTTAAGGAATACTTGCATGGGGTTCTGGGTAAGTTTGTCCCATTGAGGCAGGGTAAGCATTGTAGAATTAAGGAACTATGGTTGACACGAGACGTACAATGTCTTGTCAGAAGGAAGGGAGAAGCTTACCTGAGGTTTAGAAAGCATGTATCAGACAGTGCTCTGGAGAGTTACAAGGTAGCCAGGATGGAGCTTAAGAATGGACAGGCGAGCGAGAAGGGAGGATGAGAAGTCCTTGGCGAGCAGGATCAAGGAAATCCCCAATTTGTTCTAAACGCATGGGAAGAATAAGAGGATGATTGGAGGACCGAACAGGGATAAAAGATAAAAAAAATGTGCCTGGAGTCAGAGAAGTACGGGAGGTCCCTCATCAATACTTTGCTTCAGTGACACCACACACACAGAGCGAGAGAGAGAGAGAGAGAGAGGGGGGGAGGGAGAGAGAGAGAGAGAGAGAGAGAGAGAGAGAGCATGACGTTTGTGAGGATGACGTACTACAGGCTGATATACTTGAGGAAAGAGGACGTGCTGGGATGTTTGAAAAACATTGGGATAAATGAGTCACCGGGGCCGGACGGGATATATCCAAGGTTATTACTGGAAGCAAAGGAAGAGATTGCTGCGCCTTTGGCGATAATCTTTGCGTCTCCACTGACCACAGGTTGGTGCCGATTGATTGGAAGGTGGCAAATATTGTTCCGTTGTTTAAGATAGGAAGTAGGGATAACCCTGGGACTTACCAGCCAGTGAGTCTTACTTCAGCGGTGGGCAAGTTACTGGAGAAGATTCTTGGAGACAGGATTTATGAGCATTCAGAGAAGCAAAGGCAGATTAGTGACAGTCAGCATGGCATTGTGAGGGGCCGGCTGTGCCTCACGAGTTTGATTGGATTCTCGAGGATGTGACAAAGCATATTGATGAAGGTAGAGCAGTGGATGTGGTGTACATGGATTTTAGTAAGGTGTTAGTTAAGTTTCCACATGGAAGGCTTATTCAGAAAGTCAGGAGGCATGGGATCCAAGGAAACTTATCTGTGTTGATTCAGAATTGGTTCCCCCATAGATGACAGAAGGTGGTGGTAGATGGAGCGTATTTTGCCTGAAGGTCGGTGACCAGTGGTGTTCCGCAGTGATCTTATCTGGGACTCGTGCACTTTGTGATTTTCATAAATGATTTGGATGAGGATGTGTAAGGGTGGGTTAGTAGGTTTGCCGATGATACAAAGGTTGGTGGTGTTGTGGATTGTGTGGAAGGTTGCTGTCGATAGCATTCAGAGCTGGGATGAGAAGTGGCAGATGGTGTTCAACCCGAATAAGTGTGAAGTGATACACCTCGGGAGCTCGAATTTGAAGGCGGAATACAATATTTATGGCAGGACTCTTAGCAGTATGAAGGAACAGAGGGATCTTGGTGTCCAGGTCCTTAGATCTCTTGAGGTTGGCGCGCAGGTCGATAGGTTTGTTAAGAATGTGGATGGTGTGTTGCACTTCATTAGTCGCGGTACTGAGTTCAAGAGCCGCCAGATACCGTTGCAGATTTATAGAACTCTGGTTACGCCACCCTTGGACTATTGTGACCAGTTCTGGTCGTCTAATTACAGGATGTAGAATCGCTGGAGAGGGTGCAGAGGATATTTACCAGAATACTACCTGGATTGGAGAGCATGTCTCATTAGGATAGGATGAGTGAGCTGGGGCTGTTTGCTTTGGAGCGTAGGAGAATGATAGTTGACATGAGAGAGGTGTATAAGATGATAAGAAGCATAGATCGAGTGGACAGTCAGAGACTTTTTTTCCCAGGGCGAAAATGACTAACACAGGGGGGCATAATTTAAAGCTAATTGGAGGAAGGTACAAGGGGGATGTCAGAGGTAAGTTTATTACACAGATAGTGGTGGGTGCGTGGAACGCACTGCCCACAGATGTTGAGGATCAGATACATTGGGGACCTTTAAGAGAGTCTTATTTCGTCACACGAAGGATTGGAAAGTGGAGGGTAATGTCGCGGGGAAGGTTTAGATAGATATTATGCAGCATAAAAGTTGGCATAACATCGTGGTCCGAAGGGCTTGTACTGTGATATACTGTGTTGAAGGTTGGGGTGTCGTGAGCTGTGATTGAGGTGTTGGTGTGTTGTGGGCGGTGTTGGAGTTCTTGGTTTATTGTGGGTGGTGTTGGAGGTACTGGGGAGTTGTGAGCGGTGTTGGAGGTGTTTGGGTGCTGTGGGCGGTGTTGGATGTTGGGGTATTGTGGGTGTTTCTGGAGATGATGGGATGCTGTGGGAGGTGTTGTGGGCGGTGATGGAGGTGTTGCGGTGTTGTGAGAGGTGTTCGGATGGTGTGGGAGTTGTTGGATGTGGTGGGGTGTTTTGTGTGGTGTCCTAGGCGGTGTTGGAGATGTTGGGGTGTTGTTGGCGGTGTTGGAGGTTGTGGTGTTGTGGGGTGTTGTTGGGAAGTTTTGGGGTGTTGTGAGTGGTGTTGGAGATCTTGGAGTGCTTTGGGTGGTGTTGGAAGTGTCGGGGTGTTGTGGGAAGTTGTGGATGTGTTGGAATGTTGTGGGAGGTGTTGGGGTGTTGTGGGGTGCTGCTGTGCAGGACTGGTTATCCCTGTATCCGACTGATCCCGCTTTCTCTCTCTCCACCTCCCACACATCGCCGGCAGAAGGACGGGGTGTTGGTGTCGTGTGTCTACTCCGTTACACAGCACGATCCCACATCATCTGCCTGGTGAGCAGCTTCATGCAGGGAGAACCCGAGCATCAGCCTCCCCTCAAGGGGCTGTGTCCTAGGTATGAGCCGTTGCGCCCCACTCCCTCTGCGAACGCGTCTACACCCACCCTCCAGAGAAACACCACCCCCACGTCTCCACTTCGCTGTTCAATCTCCGGACGCCCCTCTAAACTCTGCCCTGTGACCTTTTGCTGCGGACAGTCCATGTTATGGGGTCTTCTGATCCGACGGGAGAGTCTCAGTGGCGACCTAGTGTCCGTCGGCCCTCTCCTCCACCGGCAGGTGAGTAGGGGCGGGGGGCAGTGATGGAGGTGGAGCTCAGGGGGAGACCCTGGTGTTGAGGAGGGAGGGATTAGTGGGGTGGAAGCATCTGGCTTCGATCCCTGCTCCCTCGAGGGAAGGGATTATGCCCGCTTCCTGCCCCCTCTGCTCTTGTCGTAGAGTCCGAGAATTGTGGGGCGGGGGTAACTGATGTGGGCCTCACATTATCCTGGGATCAACTCACTCTCTCCCGCCTCTCCCTCCACCTCCCTTTCTCCAACTCTCCCTCCTTTCCCTCCCCTCTCTCCCTCTTTCTCTCCTCCTATCCGCACCTCTCTCTTTCCTCTCTCTCCTCTCTCCCTCCCATCTCTCCCTCTCTCCACCCTCTCTCCCCTCTCTCTCTCCCACTCACTCACTCTCCCTCTCTCTCCCCTCTCTCTCCCGCCTCTCTCTCACCCCATCTTCCCCTCTCTCCTCCTCACTCTCCCTCTCCTCTCTCACCTCCCCTCTCACTCATCTCTCTCTTTCGCCCTTCTCTCCTACTTCGCTCTCCCATTCTCTATACCCATCTATCTCTCGCCCCTCCCACACTCGCCCCTCTAACCCCATTCTCCCTATCCCTCCCCACTCTCCCGCTCAACCCTCTGCCACGCCCTCTCCCCCTCTCTCACCCCTCTACCCTATCTCTTGCTTCTCTCTCTCTTTCCTCTCTCTCACCTTTCCCCTTCTCTCGCCTCCCTTTTCCACTCTCTCCCCTTACCCCTTCACCTCTCTCTCCCCCTCACATCCCCGTAACAATCCCTTTCCCCGCCACACCCCCTCTCCACTCCCTCCCCTCTCCTTCCCCCTCTCCCCTCTTGCCCTCCTTCTCCTCCTCTCTCCCCACTACACCCACTCTCTGTCTATTCCTCCCCTCTCTTCCCTCCCCACTCTCTCGCTACACTCTTACTCCCCCTCCCTCTCTCTCTGCCACCTCTTTCCCACTCTCTCCCACTCTTTCCCTCCCTCTCTCACATCACTCTCCTCCCTCTGTCTCACCCTCTCTCTCCCCACTCTCTTTTCCCCGCTCTCCTCATTTCTCTCCCACCCTCTCCCCACTCCCCACCCACTCTCCCCATGTCTCTCCCTCCCTCTCTCCCCTTCTCTCCCTCTCTCTCTCCCACCCTTCCCGCTCCCCCATTGCCCCATCTCTCTCCCCCCTTCCCTCTCTAACCTCATTTCTCTCTGCCCTCTCTCTCCCCCTCTCTCTCTCCACCTCTCCCCCATCCCATGTTGAACTGAGAACCCCTCTCTCCCCTTTCCCCTGAGGAAGTGAAGGGTTAAGAATTGCATCCATACCTATAACTGGCGAACAAAATATATATATGCATTTATATTTCTTTAGCAAGGACTAGCAAGCTGCTGACCAACTAGTTAGGTTGGAATATTAAGTATGTTAACTGGCTTTGTTTCGGGTAACGAACCATTCTGATATGTCAGACGGTGGCGATACTGAGTGTAATTAACATCGTGGTGAAGACTTGGTCTGAAAAATGAAGGGTGATACCTGGCTTTGAAAGCCTTGATTATAACTCAATTATACTAAGACAAAAGGTGTGATAGCTGTCTCTGGATCTCTATAGTTTGACCGAAACTCGCGGCGTCGTTTGCATGAGATGTGCGTGACAATTCCTGTATAAATGTCTGTCTGCCCTTTGTTCGGGGAGAACTCGGGAAGCGACTCTTAGCGAGTGCTGAAGAGAATTCTCCTAGCGGTGCACTGCTAATAAAGACATTTGTTCGAATCGACCTCGTGGCACTGTGTTATTTACGGAAAGGTAAATTGATTTCGGGACGACAATTTGGCGAGCCAGCCAGGAGTCCAAGACGAGGTTTCGGAAGCGGCGTGAGCGACCGACGGGGATAACGGCCACCTGAGACGGAACGGCCCACAAGGTACGATTCAACTTGATCCCTCTCTGGCAGTCGGACACCTGATCGATCCCTTCGCTTACCGGCAATCCTCTGACGGACCCCTCGCGAACCTGTCCGAGTGCCACAGGTAAGGAGTGGTTCGAGTCCCCAGTTAAGTTAATTTATCTTCGGGGTTCGAGTCCCCAGTTAAGTTAAGTTAATTTCTCTTCGGGATTCGAGTCCCCAGTTAAGTTAATTTCTGTTCGAGGTTCGAGTCCCCAGTTAAGTTAAGTTCTGTTCGGGGTTCGAGTCCCCAGTTAAGTTAAGTTCTGTTCGGGGTTTTTCCCAGTTTAGGGTTTGGGTTTTTAAGTTGTGAATTTCAAGGTTTTGAGCTCTAAGTTCTGAGATCGGTTCTCCGGTATTACCACCCTGCCTTAGACCGGTTCTTCAGAGGGGAGATCCAGGGAAGGTCAGGAACCTGAAGTGGGTGAAGGAAAGAGACCGATCTTATCGGTAATCGCAGCGATTCGTACAGTACGATCGGTTAGAATACAAAAATGAAACAGACTCTCGATAAGTCTGGGTGAAATACCCCACTATCTAACTTATGTAAAGACGATCCGAAGAACGAGTGTAACTTCCGTAAATTATCAGCATGCCTCAATAAGAAATTGGGAAACAAAATATGGCCATTGGGGGGAACTTGGGACGTAGATAAATGCCTAAAGGCAGAAAAGGCAATTTGGGAGCGGAATACAGGGCAAAAATGGAAATTATTAATGTCCACTTCGAGAAAAACGGCCGAAGACCTAACAAATTAATCTAAGCAGGCGAGCTGGGAACATAATGCGCGCAGAAGTGGAATTAGTTTGTGTGATGAACAGGGAAATCCTAAGAGTTGGCAAGTCCTGAAGTCTCAGTGCGGAGACCACGATGCTGAAAAGAGCAGAAAGAAGAGAGAAGAGGTACATGAGGTATATAAGGAGAAAAGTAGAAATAAAAATAAAAGTAGTAAGGATAAAGTGGAGGTACCTCCCAACATGTCCGGCGTGCCCCTGTTGTTCCAAAGTCATGATACGGACGAAGAGGAGGAGGATTGGATGGTCCGACCCACAGCCCCTACCTACCTCCCGGTTTCATTGCCGCCCCATATAATGCGGCTAGCCCGCCAGCCGCCCCGCCCCTACCACCAGCGACTGCTAGCCAAGTCCCGCTCGCAGGACAAGTCCATGGCCCTATTGCCTCCCGAACCAGGATGCGGCTTAGTCGAAGGGAAATCCCACAGACATGTGGCTCTAAGGCCGAAGCTTTTTGGCAGGGTACGGTCTTTCAATCAATTCTCAGACGGACACCGACTCTGATTCTACCACTGATTATGGCGACCGTACAGTTACCAGCCTAGCAACCATGCTGAACGGGGTTAAGGGAGCCAAGGTTAAGAAACAATTCCCCAACAGGAGTGTTCCCAATACTGATCCAGCCCATGCCAGCGCTAATCCTACAATCCAAATTTACACCCCTTGGAAGCCTCAGGAGATGTGCTTAATCATGAGTCAGGCGCCCAATCGTAAAACCAACCCGGAGCATTTCATAGATTATGTGATTGGAACAATTCAGATGTATCAGGCCGCCCCCCGAGACCTTTTCAGTTTTTGTTGCATGACTCTTACGACTAATGAAGTGGCACAGTGGAAAGAACACCTGGGGAACTATGCTGACTGGACAGCCTTTCAGGCTGCCGTCTGGCCTCAGGACCAGGTGGCCACTATTAGGACTGCCCTTCGTAAAACCCTCCAATAGTCTATTGACATAACTAAAGTTTTAGAATGCCGACCGAAACAAGGTGAGGACGGATCAGACTTTTGGGACCGTTTCTGTTCACTTTACGGTACCTATGCGGGGAACGATGCCTAAAACAGAGGCAATGCCAACCCACAGTTTAACGCCCTCCTATTACAATGCATCCCTGCGGGAGTGGCCTCAGCTATCAGCACTAATGACATGAACTGGCCTGACCACACACGACAAGCCATGAGGAGGGCGCTAGTCCACTTCTGGAGTAACGGGAGCGAGTCGAAAGCCGCAAAGACAAAACAGGAAATGGTGCAGAGACCCCCTCGGCCCCAACCTTCCTACTCCGACAATACGGGCTATCAAATGGAGCGGTAATATTGCGTTCCAGAAAGGGTTGACTGGTCCGGTAAAGGATACCCACTGTACCCCAATGACTTAAGAGCCCCAGTGTACGGGCCCCCTTGTGGGACACCACCACCACACTTTTTTAATTACCTATGCCCAGGGGACCCCAACAACCCACACCGGCGAGCGCCAGGCCCACGCTTTGCTACCTTTGTGGGGCACCTGACCATTGGCGGAGGGACTGCCCCCACTACCATCATCTGCAGACAAACCCCCTGCTTGACGACAACATTTTTCAACCAACAACCAGTTTTCTTCCTGACTCGACTTGGAGGGTAGCTGCTCCATGTACTCTGCACTCACCGATAACCCGGACGATGAACCCATCGTCAATTTATTAGTTGAAGGAAAGCCGATTCCCTTTATGATAGACACGGGAGCAAATACTTCGACCCTTGAAGCCCCTTGTATTACTCAGCATGATTTCAAACTGTCCACTGCATCAGTGCTTCGGATGCAATGAGCGGACTGGAGGGACAGGAAAGATCCTACCCCTTAACCGAACCCTTACAAGTTAAATTTGAAGATCGGGAATGCCTGATCCAGTTTGCGGTAACCACAAGCCTGGAGGTTAAACTAGCCGGGAGGGACCTGCTGTGCTGCTTCCAACTCAAAATACAATGCCTAGATGACGGTATTACCATTATTGGTCCTAAAAACCATAGGATCCTCTGGATTCACCACCCTCCTCAGTGGTGGACGGTGAACCTCACGAGCATAGATTTTGACCCACCCTTGGAAACAACTGACCCGCATGTGACGCTATCTTACGACCCCACTGGGGCCTCAAGGGAACGAGAAGGGTTGTATGCTCCTCACCTGGGTAGCATGGTGACCATCGCTATTTTAGGGGAAGTAGTGGGAAAGGAGGGAGCAGCATTTCTAGTCCAAGTGCCTAATGAATTGTGGAATCAGTCAGGCTTGATGTCCCCTCACATTACCCTGTCAGTTACCGAGGGACATAGACCAAAGGAACTGGGATTTCAATCCACCGGCTTGAGGTACAGGCAGACAAAGGCCTTTTCGGGGTTTCTCAGGCTCTGCCGGGGGGAGCCTGACTCATTAACTTGGTCCCTTTCTCGGTGACGGGCTGTTTACAACATCACCGGCCCCACCGACTCGCTTCGGATGAACCCGCCCCCTATTTATGGGCCGCATCGAGATCCGAGGTAGGATACACCCCAGTGACCCCAGTCCAGATCCGTGTAAGACCGGGAGCACAACTGTCTTCCCTCCCACAGTATCCACTTCGGAGAGAGGCAGTCGACTGAATAACCCAGTGCAATAACAGGGCAGATACAGAAACGAAATTGGCAGCACGCCAGGGGTCTAAAACCGTTTCCACTATGGAAAAACAAGCAGTTGTTTGCAAGCCAAAGATAACAACGCCGGGCTCCCTAGACATGGTCACTGTGCAGCACTTACAGGGCGACGCCTCTGACTCACAAAAACAAATGTGGAAGGCGCACGGGTGTACGCACTCTGCGCTACACGGCCTCTGGGTTACTCCAGTCGGTCAAGTATGTATACCTGTTTCTTTGTTACCAATGCTTATTGACTGCCTACAATCTGACAGCCACCTTGGCAAGGAGGGAAAGAGTAACATTTTACTACGTACCTGGTGGCACCCCAGATTGGAGGAAGCAGCACAAGGCAAAATACGGTCGTGCTTGATATTCCAACAAACCAATGCTGAGAAAGGGGTGAACTGCACCCCAGGCAAAACCCCCTTGCCAGGTGGTCCTTTTGAATACATACAACTCGACTTTATTGAATTACCGCGTGTACATTGTTACAAGTACTGACTTATTATTGTTGATGTATTTAGTAGATGGATTGAAGCTTTTCCAACCACCAACAATAATGCCTCAACAGTGGTAAAGTTATTGCTCACAGAGGTTATACCAAGGTTTGGGGTATCCCGACCGATAAGTTCTGCAATGGCCCCCACTTCACAGGGAAAATAAATAAGGAATTGTGCGAGTCACTGCATATCGAACAGCAGTTCCACTGCACCTACCACCCTCAGTCAGCAGGTGTAGTAGAGAGAGCTAACAGTACCCTTAAGAATAAACTAACCAAATTAGTGTCAGAGACAGGTCTTAACTGGTTGAAGGTTCTCCCCTTAGCATTATACCATATGAAAATCACCCCCCACTCAGCCACCGGAGTATCGGCTGCTGAAATCGTCTATGGACGTCCGGGAAGAACCCCACGGGACGCCGCCACCAAACCCCCCACACAGGTTGACCGTAATATCATGGGGAATGAACTACAAAGGTCTTTCAGCCAACTTACGTCCTCTTTAAAGTTTCTTCATTCGCAGGTGGAGAGTGCCTTTAAACCACCTAAAGGGAAGAACACGGAATTGCCTGACGTGGAAATCGGAGACTCGGTACTGATACGGGATTGGGAACGCCCTATACTGGGACCTCGGTGGAAAGGCCCCTTCCAGATACTACTCCAAACACCGACAGCTCTGAAAGTAAAAGGCAGGAACGTTGGATTCATCTGAGAGACTGAAAACGATGGCCACCGGAGGAAAGATAATACCTTTTAAATTCGGACTCCTCACCTTTACCAGTACTCTTGTGTGGGCGTTAGAGGATAATTTGTTTTACAAAATACATAATCGCACCGTTTGTTACCCATCGGCAGAGTCAGTGGAAGGCCTTTTTATAGCCACACCAAGCTGGAGCCCCAGGGCCCTCTTAAAGTATGAATTTTCAAAGACAAAGTGTGTTGGACAGTTGGGAACTTACAGGAGGGTGCTGCCGGGTAAATGCTTGCAAGGAATAGTAACAGGACCTAGTAGTTCAGCCCACCACCATTCCTTCTCCCACTGTTTCACCGTCATAGGGTGGGGTTTTTGGCTAGCAATTGTACAGCATATGATAGCATGTGCCGCCACTACCTGTACAGAGAGTAATTGCGGGTTTAAAGGGGGATGGTTTGGCTGTGAGTGCGCAGTCACCAGGTGTGCTACATTACTTGCAGAAGAGCTATGGGTTTGTGGAAAAGGGAACGGGACCCATGTGAGATTGTTTAATGTCTCTTTAGAATGGCTAAACAGGGAGAATTACATGAGAGAGCATGGGAGAAATGTTCCTGGGATCTCTTGGTATTGTCAAATATCCAGTCCACGGCAATCGGTACTGATACCGGATTGGGAACGCCCTATACTGGGACCTCGGTGGAAAGGCCCCATTCTGCCAGCTTGGTTTGCAATAGGAACGATCGGGCCGGTCACGGTCCCCTGCCCCGGGACGTCTCATGTCCGACGAAGACTTGTGGTGCGGTCAGTTAGTGAGGAGTTCTGTGAGGATTGGAAGGATCCTATGTCATTGGGATCTACCTTAGCATCGTTCGGCTATGGATTCCTGAGTATTCACTCTCTGGGGTGTTCGGCAGGACCTACAGCCGCAAAATTCCGGAACTACCTTATATGAGGACTGGCTGCACTGGGAAACAGTACTATGGAGGGCCTGAAGGCAGTGAACCGGGAACTGGCAGAGCAACGACTTTATGCCCAGCAGACTCGGTATGCTGTGGAGTACCAGTTGGCTCAGCAAGGAGGAGTATGTGCTACAGTTGGGGACAAATGTATCACCAACGTGCGAGACGAGTCCTACAACATCTCCCATGCCTTTCAGGACAGTCAGACGCAGGTAGATAGCTTTATACAGGGATTCACAGGAGGGTCAAGTTGGTTGGGGTGACTGCTAGGAGGGTCGTGGGCATCATACCTGCTGCATGGAGCTGTGGGCTAATCGTGAGTATAATAGTATGCTGTGTGGTGCTGGCCTGTCTAAATACCTGTTGCAAGGTCTTTATTAATAAACTCTCGGCCCCGTTCTCAGCGCCGCTCTAGTTTATCATGAAATGATAAAAAGAAGGGAATGAGGAAGTGAAAGGTTAAGAATTGCATCCATACCTATAACTGGCAAACAAAATATATATATATATATGCATTTATATTTCATTAGCAAGGACTAGCAAGCTGCTGACCAACTAGTTAGGTTGGAATATTAAGTATGTTAACTGCCTTTGTTTCGGGTAACGAATCATTCCGATATGTCAGACGGTGGTGATACTGAGTGTAATTAACATCGAGGTGAAGACTTGGTATGAACAATGAAAGGTGATACCTGCCTTTGAAAGCCTTGATGATAACTCAATTATACTAAGACAAAAGGTGTGATAGCTGTCTCGGGATCTCTATAGCTCTCCCGAAACTCCCGGCGCCGTTTGCATGGGATTTGCGTGACAATTCCTGTATAAATGTCTGTCTGCCCTTTGTTAGGGGAGAACTCTGGAAGCGACTCTTAGTGAGTGCTGAAGAGAATTCTCCTAACGGTGCACTGCTAATAAAGGTATTTGTTCGAATCGACCTCGTGGCACTGTGTTATTTACAGCGGACGGAAAGGGAATTTGATTTCGGGACGACACCCACACCAGGGTTATGGGCTGACGTGCTCGGGGTCTGAGCGTCCGCAGCGAGGATCCCGTCGGTGGACCTAGCGGAGTTACTGGGGAGGGGGCAGTCGCTCACGGATCGGGCCGAGAATCATTTGGATGGCGGGAGGACTGAAGGGGAGTCGGTCTGCGGGAGGTGTGGGAAGATGGGAACGGTGCGAAAGAGGGAGAATCCGGCACCCGCCGTCTCCAGTGGTCATGGAGGCGATGTGAAGGAAGATCCTGCAGCGGAGAGGGGATCTTAACCCTCTGTGTGTTTGGGAGAGGGGTCTCCTGTTTGGTGAAGGTTATCCCGTTGGGTGAAGGTCAGAAGTCTCCAAATAGGTGAGGGGTGAAGGGTCTCCCATTGGGTGAAGATCTCCTGTTGGGTGAGGGGTGAAAGCTACCGTTTGGTGAGGGGTCTTCCGTTGGGTGAGGGGTGATGGGTCTCCCATTGAGTAAAGGGCCTCCCGTTGGGTGGGGTTTCTCGTTGTGTGAGTCTTCTCCCTGTGGGTGACGCCCCACGGCGTCCCAGTTCCAGACCCATCAGGTACCCACACCCAGTCTCAGGGTACCCCTCCCTCCCTCCCCTACACCCCTCCCTGTCTCCGTCACCCGTCCCTACCCTACACCCCTCTCCGTCTCAGTCACCGCGTCACTCCCCTACACAGCTCCCAGTCTCCGGCACCCCCTCACTCCTTCCATCCCCTACATCCCTCCCCGTCTCCATCACCACTCCTTCCCCTCCACCCCTCCTCGTCTCCGTCACTCCCTACCCTGCACGCCTCCCCGTCGCAGGAATCAGCTCCCATTTGTGGGCAACACTCCAACCCTGTGTTGTTATCTCGCAATCACAGGCGCTCCTGATTTGTGGACAACGCTGACACCCAGTAGTGTTCCGCCGCATTGACAGTGAGCGCAGGGACACCGCAGAGCAAACTCACAACAGGACGTCACAGGAACAGGCCCTGCGGCTCACAGTGTCTGTGCTGACACGTTGCTGAATTAAATAAGCCCTTTCGACCTGAACTGTTCCCGTCCGCGAACTTACTGACCCACCCATCCACGACATTTCTATACATCACATACAGCTGGTCCCAGTATGGATCCCTGTGGTTCACCACCGGTCACCGACATCCTGCCACAGTAATAACCCTTCACCTCTGAGCTTGCGGCGACAAGGGGGAGACCTTCGGGGAGAGTCGATTTTCCGCGAGAGATTGAGGTGAGCTGCGTGAACCGGGGAGAGCTGTGGTCGCGGTGGGTGAGGGAGGTGGTGGGACGCTAGAGAGATGGGATGGAGGGGAGGAGAGGGGAATGGGAGGTAGTGGAGTGGAATAGAAGAGGGAGGTGGGAGGGGAGATTAATTTTGGTTTGGGACGGGAGGATTTGAAATGGAGGGGATGGGAATGGGAGGGTGTGGAAGTTGGTGGAGGGGAGAATGGTGGGGAGGGAATTGGAATGGATGGGATTGAGGGAGACGAATGAGGGAAGCGAGAGCTGGAGATGGGGGTGTCGGAGTGTGTAGGGGAGGGGAGGTGGGAGAGGAAGGGATTGGGTGTGTGGGAGTGGATGGGAGGGATAGTGCTTCAAACTTCTCCTGCACTCTCTCCAAAGCTCCTCGCACCCTCCCAGTAACGTCCCAACTCCGATACTCAATACTTTGCTTTATGCATGCCAGGATGCCAAAAGCTTGCTTTGCAACATTGTCTGCCTGTGACGCCACTTTCAGGGAATTATTCATCTGAACTCCCAGATCCCCTTGTTCCTCCGTACTCCTCAGTGCCCTACCATTTACTGTGTATGTCCTACCTTGTTTTTTCCTTCCAAAGTGCAATACCTCACACTTTTCTGTATTAAATTCCATCTGCCATTTTTTGGCCCACTTTTCCAGTTGGTCCAGATCCCTCTGCAAGCTTTGAGTATAGGAGTTGGGATGTTATGGTGAGGTTGTATAAGACTTTGGTGAGGTTAAATTTGGAGTACTGTGTGCAGTTCTGGTCGCCTAGCTACAGGATGGATATCAGTAAGATTGAAAGAGTGCAGAGGAGATTAACTAGAATATTGTCGGGTCTTTAGGAGTTGAATTACACGGAAGACTGAACAGGTTAGGACTTTATTCCTTGGAGCGTAGAAGAATGAGGAGAGATTTGATGTAGGTTTAGAAAATTATGAGGGGTATAGACAGAGTAAATGCGAGTAGGCTCCTTCCACTTAGAATATGAGAGATAAGTACGAGAGGACATGGTTTTAGGGTGAAAGGGGAAAGGTTTAGGGGGAATATTAGGGGGAACCTTTTCACTCAGAGTGGTGCGAGTGTGGAACGAGCTTCCATTCGACGTGGTAAATACGGGCTCACTCTTAACTTTTAAGAATAAATTGGATAGATACATGGATGGGAGTGGTATGGAGAGTTATGGACTGGATGCATATCAATGGGACTAGCGTAATGAATTTTCGGCACAGAATAGGAGGGACGTATGGCCTGTTTTCTGTGCTGTAGTGTTCTATGGTTCTATGGTCATGTAAATTTCTTTAGATGAACGAGGAGAACATTGTGACTGTTTGCTGGTACGGAGGCTCCAATGCACAGGACTAAATGAGGTTGTAGAGGGTTGTGGATTCAGCCACCTCCATCACCTGAATAACAACTCCCCACCCCACGATCGAGGACGTCTTCAAGAGGCGGTACCTCAAGAATGCAGCATTCAGCATTGCCGAGCCTTACCATCTGAGAAATAGTGTTTCCGTTACTAGCATCATGGAGTATGAAGACCCTCACTCGACGATCCAGGAACGGCTTCTTCTGGAGACCATCAGATTGCTGAACGGTCCATGAACACTACTTGATTGTTGATTATTTTGTACTCTATATTTATTGAATAGTACTCGTAGTTTTATGCCTTTGCACTGTACTGCTGCGCAAAACAACGCATTTCACAGCATACAAGCCAGTGATAATAAATTGATTATGATTGTAAAGATGCGTGCGATCTACCATTACCTGCTCACCCGGATTCAAAAGTTCCTCGCCCATAGAATAGAGAGGGTACTGATCGATGGGACATATTCTTGTTGCAGTTCTGTGACTATTGGTGTTCTTCAGGGACCGTACTGGGACCTCCGCTGTTTGTGATATATCAAAACAACGTGGATGATAATGTGGATGGGAGAGTTAGCAAGTTCACAGACGATACAAAGATTGGTGGTGTTGTGGATTGTGTTGAAGATTGACAAAGGGTACGATGGGATATAGGTCAGTTGCAGATATGGGCGGAGAATTGGCAGATGGAGTTTAATCCGGCCACATGATCGGCGTTGCACTTTTGGAGATCAAACATAAAGTGACTGTATACTGTTAATGGGAAGACCATCAACAATTTTGATGGAAAGAAGGATCTTGTGGTGGATATCCATAGCTCTCTGAAAGTGGCTGCACAGGTCGTTAGGGCGACAAGTAAGGCGTATGGAATGCTGTCCTCTATTAGTCAAGGCACTGAGTACAAGAGTCGGGATGTTATCTCGCTGATGTTTGTAGTTCTGTTCAGGCCGCATCTGGAGTGTTTCATTCAGTTCTGATCGCCCCGTCACATGAAGTACGTGGAATCTTTGAATACAGTGCCAAAGTTTCAGGATGCTGCTTGGATTAGAGGGCATATGTTGCTGGGAGAAGTTGGACAAACTTGGGTTGTTTTATCTGGAGCGTTGGAGGTTAAGGGGAGAACTGATAACAGATTATCAGATTAGGAGTGTCAAGAATAGAGTAGACAGCCGGTATCATTTTCCCAGGGACGAATTGTCTGATATCAGAATAAATGCCTTTAAGGTGAGAGGTGGGCAATTCAAATGAGATGTGTGCGGCAGGTCTTTTTACCCAGAGAGTGATGGGTGCCTGGAGTGCGCTGTCAGATGTGGCTGTGGAGGGAAATATGATTTGTGTACATGGATGTACAGGGAATGGAGGGTTATGGACATTGTGTCGGCAGGAAAGATTAGTTTAGTTAAACATTTAAAAACTTGTTTAATTAGACCGGCACAACATCGTGAGCCGAAGGGGCTGTTCCTGTGTTGTACCTTGTGTTCCAACCCAGGTCTCTGGATCTGTGACATAAACGCTCAAACGGCGAGAAGTAATTCTGCCGAGAAAAACAGACTTCAGATAATTCAAAGTCAAAGTGAAGGTCGAGGTTATTGTCAGAAGCACAAGTACACGAACGCACAGGTGCAATGAAAAATGTACTTACAGCGGCATCACAGGCACATCGCGTTACATAAGCAGCATTCTCAAGGAAAGCAAGTTAAACAGGAATTATAGACAATTTGTGCAATGAAAAAAAGCTCATTTAGAAGAAAACAAAGTCACAGAGTTGAGACGACATTCCTTCCAGTTCACAATTACCGGCCAGATTCTGCCTGTTTCCCCCCAGTGTGTTTGGAGTGGTAGAGACGGAGTCGGTTCAGGCGGGGGAGCGGCGCGGATTCCTCAGCTCCTCTCTGCGCTGAGAGTGAGGGGAGATTTCACCAGCTGCATCAGCTGCTCCCTGAACTTAGTCTGAGTCAGCGCGTAAAGAGCCGTGTTTGTGCAGCAGCTCAGGAGCTGCAGCATGATGCTCAGTTCCCTTATGCTACCAGGGGGAAGCACAACAGCCTCAATGAAAAACAATCGGAGCCACACAGAATGCACCGTAAACAGCGCCCACAACAGGATGAAATTCGCCGACACAACCAACAGTAAAATGAGGGATTTCCTGCGGCTCTCCATCTCCGGGTCTCTGGGATTCTCCCCACTGCTGGGACCACGGAGTCTCCTGCGGGCTCTTCTCGCCACTAAAACGTGTCTGATTGTCAAAGCATTGAGCCGGAGAATGAGGACAAAGTGGATCACAGGCGTGATGAGGTAATGGAGGAACTCCACTGCTGTCCAAACCATTGAGGACAGAACACCGCCTCTCTCCTGGTAAAACCAAGGGAAACTCATGAAGATGTATTCTCCTGAGAGCATGAAATACCAGAAAATGTTCTTTAAACAGCTCAGCACGGTCACCATCCCCAGAACCACAGCCGCCGTTCTCTCAGTGCAATATTTCGCTTTCAGCTTCTGACAACGAATGGCCGCAAACCGATCAAAGGTGAAAGTGACGGTGAACCAGACAGAACAGTCGGTGGCTGCGAAAAGCAGGACGGCGTGGATATTACACACGCGGATGTACCACAGGTAAACAACAGCTTCCCAATAACGAACCGGAATCTGCCTCAGTATCAGGTCGAGGACAACGACCAGTAGATCCGCCGTTGCCATGGCCACCAGGTAGAGAGTGACGCCTTTGGAGAGACCGCACTTTCCCCGCGACAGGACCACAATCGTCAGCACGTTCACTGTGAGGAGGGAAATAAACACAAACATGACAGCGGGCTTGGAGAAACGTCAGCAGATTCACAGAGAGGGAAATCACATGTAGACACCTGTTCTTGGATTCAGAGTTGGAGGTGTTTGTACCCGACACCGGAGTCGTCTGATGGAGACGGGGATTATAGATCATTGAAGTCAACCAGTAATTAGAAAATAACGGCATCACTTCGACCAACATACACGTAAGAAAGTCGATTCCGTTGTCCGTTAAAGATGCCTGACGAGTGAACAATTCATTATGTGTTCAAGTTCATGAAGATCAAAATCCTCAGTATCCAAGCTTCGGTTGAGGGAGAGGTGATATATTGACCTGGTCAGTTTGCGGAATCAGCCGAGGCTCCTGATCCCGATCATTGCTCGGTGCTCTGTGAGAGCGTTGCCGATCATTTAGTGGTTACCAAGGGTCAGTGTGGGTTGGAGATTCGGTGACTCTTCCTGCTCTTTATGCAGACACTTTATGTTAGTTTTGGGTGAATTGGCCCAGGGTCTCACTAGATTTATTACCCTGTGAGCCCGCCTCTGTGTGTCGGGGCCCCCACTTGCAGCTGGTCGGGAACATGACGCAGACACATGGGGGATTGAGGTGAAATTTTCCCAGGTGTCCGGCGGAGTAGTCTGAGTCAGCCGCACGTAGTGCTAGGCAGGGTATGGAGGCGGTCAGAATCTACCAGAGCTTTCAGATTGAAATTAGACCATGATTAATACAACAATATCGGTTTACTGATTTCCGCAGATAGTTCCTTCAGCTGGGATCACCAGGCACGGCCGCAGTGTGGAGAGCGTGAATTACAAGAATGGCTGTGGAGATATAAGTGGTTTATAGAACAAATAAATGTAATTAGTTTCGTGTCCGCAATTTAAGAAGATAACATCGAGAAGCCAAGGACAACCTGCACGGTGATGAACGCCATTCAAGGCGTTGATCCCTGCACACGGACCAGGTCCATGTATGGCATCTCCCTCAGCCGGCGCTCAGTGAGTGAGGACGTTCTGCTTTATCAACCGGCACACGTAAGGAACAGTCCAGTCACCAGACCTATTTACAGGATCCCGTGACAACTGCTTCTCACCTGTTTGTTGGTCGATTTGTTGGACAGGGACTTAACTGGAACAGCAACAAGAGCGAGGATGGGATAATAGACGGGCTGAATAGTCACGAGCAAATAGTAGATCCGATAATCTACATTTATCCAAGCAGCATCCCCAAAAATATAGTGAGGATATAAGAAGACAGCCCTCCCCATCGCTGTAACATCCCCCTCTTCTGTTACCTGATCCCGACCCATTCCTGCAACATCTCACACCACTGTTCCCAGATTCCACTCGGTGACCAGGACTTCACACTATACTGTTCACAGATTCCATCCGTTCGTGTAAAATCCCAGTTTATTGTTCTCAGCTCCCGAATTATCTTATTCCTCTATGTAGCTTCTACTCTCTATCAGTAACGGAGGGGCTGCTCCCACTGACACTGTGAAACTTCATCGAAAGGAAGAGGTTTTAAAGTAGTGGGGAAATCCCCGGTGAAACAATCGGGCTCAGTGCAGACTGACGTTAATCACACTCACTGAACAAACATCTACGGTTAACCCCTTTTTATCCGGACGGCTGGAGCAACACGTAAAGTGAACATGTGATTTGGGTGATGATATCCAGGATTTATACCCACCCACCCCGGCAATTCTCTCTTCCCTCCACTCCTATCGGGTACAAGATACAAAAGCTTACCGGGCTCAAGTGCTGCTTCTATCGCCCTGTTATAAAACTATTGAATGGTTTCCACGTACGATTGGATGGACCCTGCACTTCAGAATCTATTTCGTTACGACCTTCAGCCTCTCTGTCTGCCTTCAGTGCACTTTTTCTGGAACTGTAACACTTTATTCTGCATTCAGTTGTTGTTTCAACTTCACGACCCCAAGCACGATTGTAATGAATTAATCCGTATGAATGGTGTGCAAGACTGAGGATGTAAAGGGTTAAGAAATTGTTACCGTCCATATAACTAATCAAAGAAAAATACCACGCAGGCCCCTGACTCAAGACCACGTGGTAATTACTGTGTCCGGAACTTGATTGTAAACCAATTATACTAAACAATGAGTGTGATGTTTGTATTTGTGTCTTAGGCGCCTGATCGAAACTGGTGCAACCTCATGATTATGTGTGCGTGACAAGAACTGCAGAAATTAATGTCTGCCCCTTTGTATTACGGAAACCTCCGATAAAGACACTTTATGAGCGTTGAAGGAGAATTCTCCCTTGGTAGTATACTGCTAATAAACGCGATTTACCAGAACTAATCCGTGGCACTGTGTGATTTTGCAGCAGGCAGGAGTGGGAATTTAAATTGGGATAACAAGACAAGTTTTCTTCACTGCACCTCGGTACATGTGACCGCAATAAACCTAATTAGCACTGCTCAGTGAGATGGACCAATAGAGTCAGGGAGCTCTCTGAAGGACCAATGGTGTCCGGACGTGTGAGCCGGAAAACTGTGGACTTTGAACAATTCCCTCAAAGTCAAAGATCTAGATGAATACTTTCTATGGATAATAGGATGTAGATAGAAACACGGGAACTTTGAGTCATTTAATCTGAAGTCACCACGAGGGGATGTAGCTGGAATGGATGATTCAGACTCCCGTGACAGACACTTTGGAAATTATGCGTGGTCAATGTGTTTTATTCATTAAATGGATTTGGGACCAAATCTATGTAAAACAAAACTGACCTGTCAGATCCCGTTTAAAAGCTCTTCAACTCAGCTTAATCCGATAACATCTTGTTTATCACGCGACTACATGGGAACAAAGATTTTCCAGATTAATCCCGTTTTTGCCTCTCATAATCTGACCGTTTCTTTTCAGATCACCTCGCACGGAAGACAAAACCAGCCTATCCAATCTCTCGCCATAACCTCCAATCCAGGCAAACTATCTGCGATTCTCCGCTAAATTACACACACTAAATGCACATTCAATCGTATATTCCATGTCCAGACCTATGAAGGTTGGAATGCCGTATGTGTTACTCACCACCCTATCAACCTCTGCAGCCGCTTAAGGAAGGTCCGCACTTGCATCCCAATATTTCTCTGTACTTCAACATTGTTAAAGTCTTTCCATTGACAACGTTTTGTCTCTTTACGTTTGATCTCCAAAAGCACTATACCTCCCATTTGGCAGGATTAAACTCTATCAGCTATTACTCCGTCCATATCTGCAACTGATCTGTATCACGGTAGTGTAGCGGTTTGCTCAACACTATTACAGCGCCAGCGACCCGGATTCAATTCCTGCCGCTGGCTGTAAGGATTTTGTACATTCTCCCCATGTCTGCGTAGGTTTCCTCCGGGTGCTCCGGTTTCCTTCCACATTCCAAAGACGTACAGATTAGGAGGAGTGGGCATGCTATTTTGGCGGCAGAGGAATGAAGACTAGCGGGCTGCCCCCAGAATACTCTGCACAGTAGATGCATTTCACTGTATGTTTCGATGTACATGTGACTGATAAAGATATCATATCTCATCTTATCTTTGGCCATCTTCTGCACTACCACAACACCAACAATATTTATATCTGCTGCAATCTAACTAACTCACCGATTGACTTTTTCACCCAGGCTATTTTGATACATCACAAACAGCATCTGAACCTCGACTGACCCCTGCAGAACACCACTTGTCAATGACCTCCGGATTGAAAAAGTCCTATTGACCACTACCCTCTGTATTACATGGGCAAGCAAATTCTGAATCCAAACAGACAGGTCACTGTGGATGTCACGCATCGTAATCTTCTGGATGAGCCTACTATGAGGGACCTTGCAACACGTCTGACGAAAATCCATGCAGACAACAGAAACATCCCCACCATCATCAGCGTAATTCGTCACTTCCTCCAAGAACTCAATCAATTTTGTGGACATGTCTTTCCCCGCACGAAGCCACACTGTCTGTCCCTACTTAGGCCAAGGTTTACCAAATGCTCATAAACCTTAAGTATTCTCTCCAATAACTTCCCTACCACTGACGTGAGACTCACTGGTCTATAGTTTCCCGTCTTACGTACCAGCAACAATATAAACACATCGAGCCGTGTACAAGTGATAGAAACTATTTTATTATTAACTGCTTGTTATAATAAGAGAAATAAAAACGTTAGATATTGAACATTAACCCCAAAACTAAACTCGAAGTGTGCGTGTGGCGAATTGCCAAACCCCAAGTGTCGGAATAGTTGTCAAAGTTCAGTTCACCAATCATAAGATAGTATGTGATCAAAGGCGTTTGCATAACCTCCGTTGACTGAAGAGAAAATGTAAAGAGAATTTACTAAATCCACATGTTCTACAATGAAACCCATACGACACCTCAATATCCGATGATATCCATTTTTTTTCGAAGTATCTGCCACCCCGGAGGCACTCGATACGTGGCCGCCCACAGAAATATCTGCTTTCCAGTACAGGTTAACGGCAAAGTGGACTCCGCTTGATTGGTCCAAAAATCCATACATGGATTACATTGACGGACACAACTATTTTTCTTCATCCACAGATACAGAGGCCAGCAGTCTATCTCTCTCTCTCTCTCTGAACTGTTGAAACCACCAGTCTGCTACAATTATAGACTTGCCGTCTTGTAGATAACACCACCCACACACACACACACACCCACTACTACTCTTCTCTCCAGGTGCCTTAAAGGGATATTCAACGCGTAAACCTGACGCGTAACACCTTCCCCGAAAGAAAAAAAATTGATCTGCAAGAGCAAAATTATAACTGCAATACAATGAGTAAAGCAATGCCTTACAATTATCATAATACATGGTTATACGAAATTTCAGTAATAAACACATACTTTCCATTTAACATCTGGTAAGGCTATCAGCAATCACGTTATCTTTGCTGTAAACGAGTTATCATGATATCATACTCTTGCAAATTTAAACTCCAGTTTAACAGCCTTTTGTTATGTTGTTCGCACTGCTCAGAAATACCAATGGGTTATGATCTGTATACACAGTCAGTGGTTTCTAGATGCGCCAGCATAAACATCAAAATGCTGGAAAGCTAAAACAAGTGACAGTTATTCTTTTTCTATGGTGAAATAATTCTTTTGATGTTCATTACATTTATTTGAAAACTAAGCTACAGCATGGTCAATATCATCACAGTCACCTTTCTGCAACAGCACAGTTCCTGCAGCTTCGTCACTGGCATCTACTGCATGAAAATGGCTTTTCAACGTCAGGTTATTTGAGCACAGGATGGTAGCATAAAATGGCTTTCGGTTTCTCAAATACTTCTTGACAAAGATCTGTCCAAACAAACAGCACCACCTGCTTCAGAAAACTAGTTAAAGGAAGAACAATATCAGCAAATTTTTTGCAGGACTTGCGATAATATCCAACCATTCCCAGAAACCTTCTAATAGCCTCTGTCATGGAGGGTCGTGAATGTCACACATGACAATCACAACACTGGCCCCATCTGGTCAGACGACAGCACTGCTCATTTGGTTGGAAGACACAACACTGTCAATCAAGGTTTGACTCCAATCCACCCATCAAGTGCACACCTGGGCGATTGGCCCTTATAACGACCTGGGCTGAACTACCCAGCCGTCCAGCAGTATAAAGAATGCCACATGCATGGTTGTGTCTCATCTCTGCTCTGACGGACGTTGAGGTAAGCTGTGCGCTGCTTAATACAAATTAAAGATCACTGGGTCCCTGATGCTTGCACTGAGTCAAGGAGGGTGGCAGGCGTCGTATTGTTTCTTCCTTGATTTGTTTGTACCTAGTTCGTTGTGCATGTGTGTGTGCGCATCTCACCCTCGTTGCGATTTCCCCCACGTTCGCCATCACCTGTGTGTGTGTGTGTAAGTTTGCATCCGTTCCCGTTCATTCTGTCCCCGCGTTTGTCTTTGTGAATATATATTTTTTAAACTCCAAAGAATGTGTCCAGAGTAATTTCCCTTTGAGACCTCAAAGAAACTTTCTTACAACACAGTCCTCGTACCCGTTGGAATGGGGAACTCAGATATTGCTTGAATTATTGCCCGAACAGGAGCTAACCTGCCTTCACCTACAACGTAACCAAGACAAGTCACAGTGGCATGACCAAATTCACTCTTAGCCTAATTGTCTATTAAGGTTGGCTTCGGAAAGTTTTTTTTGAACAGTCTTTCTTACGCAGAGATATGAGCTCTCCATGTATCATTCCCAGTAACTAAGTCGTCAATATAGGCGTCGGTATGTTCTCACCCTTGAATCACTGAATTAATCATTCTTTGAAATGTTGCTGGAGCATTTTTCATTCCAAATGGCAAAGCTTTGTATTAATACAATCCTGAAGATGTTACAAAGGCAGAAATCTCTCTTCCTCTACCTCTCAATTGACACACCAGTACCCTTTTAATAGGTTAATTTTTGTAAAAGAAAATTAGCCTTTACAACCCTGTCTATGCAATCATCCACCCCAGGGATAGGGTAAGCATCTGACTTATTTATGGTACTCACTTTTCTATAATCAGTGCAAAACCTAACCCTTCCATCGGATTTAGGCACGATAATACAAAGTGAACTTCAATTTGAAGTGGAACGTCTAATAATATCATTCTCGAACATATATTCAATCTCTTTGTCAACAGGTTTACTCGTTTCTACATTCATTTGATGTGGATGTTGCTTGATCGGCTCTGCGCCTTCAACATCATGATAAGCTATTGGGGTTCTCTCTGGAACATCAGGATATAAATTTCGAAATTTAAGAATGAACTGCTTCATTTGTTGTCTTTGTTGAGGTTGGATATGCGCCAACTTTGTTCCAATGTTTTCCAACACGTGTTCATTTAACAGCCTCGCTGAGACTACGTTTGGTCTAACATGACCTTCGCAAGACTCAGTTTTAGATAACATCGTGTCAACAGTTACGGCCACAGCTGTATTTCTCTCATAATAAAGTTCAAGCATTTTACATGACAGAACTGTTTATGTTTTTTTTCTACTAGGTGTCTTGTTTACGTAATCTGCATGATTAAACTTAGACTCAACTTCAGAAGCGCCATGAACTCTAGCTTAAATAGGGTTTGTTTGAATGGAGAAAAACACCAATACTTTGTCTCCTGGTTGGAAAGTTCTTGAGCGGGCGTGTTTATCATACCATGTTTTAATTTTCCTCTGCGTTGTTTTTAAATTCTGTTTCGCTAATTGGCAAACCTTCTGCAATCATTTTTTTTTAAATTTCTGAATATAATCCAACAAATCCAAATGCATATCTACATTAACCCATTGTTTCCTGACTCATTCTAAAGATCCTCTAAACTAATGTCCAAACACAGGTTCAAAAGGACTGAACCATAAGGATTCTTGCACTGCCTCCCTTACTGAAAACAAAAGCAAATGAATTCCTTCATTCCAATCCATTGTGCTTTCAAAACAGAAAGTCTTCAGCATATTTTTGAGAGTAAGTGAAATCTCTTCAGGACTCCCTGAGATTCTGGATGGTACGCAGAAGATACAATCTGCTTTCCTCCCAGCTCATAAACGAATTGTTTAAATAGTTCTGACTGAATTTACTTCGGCAAACCAATTAAGGTGAAAAATTTTAAAAGAGCCATTGACACTGTCTTGGCCTTTATCTTTCTGAGTGGTATTGGCTCTGTCAATCTGGAAATTGCACATATGATGGTCAACAAATACTGATTACCTGCTTTAGACTTTGGCAATGGGCCAACACTGTCCACAATCACTTTCGAAAGGTTTCACCAAAGGCATGAATAGGCCGCAAAGGAGCCACAGGGGGACTCTGATTAAATTTAACTACCATATGACATGTGTGACAAGTCCAACAAAACATCACAACATCCTTCCACACACCACGCCAAACGAGTTGTTTCAAAACCTTTCTTATAGTTTTATTCACACCAAAATAACCACTTAAAGGCATACTCTGGGCCAGGTTTAAAATCTCATTCCTATAAACTTCAGGAACCACATCCTGGTGAACAACTGCCCATTCCTCACTGGAAGGAATGTTAGGAGGTCTCCACTTCCTCATTAACATTTCATTTTATAATAATATCCAACTGGCCCCTTCTCAATCTCATCACATGGGAGTGCTTTTTTTTTCTC
Source organism: Pristis pectinata (assembly GCF_009764475.1). Taxonomy (NCBI): domain Eukaryota; kingdom Metazoa; phylum Chordata; class Chondrichthyes; order Rhinopristiformes; family Pristidae; genus Pristis; species Pristis pectinata. The sequence continues at coordinate 38,423,407 of NC_067425.1, read as the reverse complement.
TCAATTCAGTAAGCTCAGGGTCTTTAGTCTGCTCCACTATAAATTCTTGCCTGGATAGGGAAAAATCTTTATATTCGGACTCGATACAAGGATTTTGATCCTCAAGCGAAGACAGAATGGTCTCTGACAAATCATCATAACTTGCATCCTGTTTTGGGCTGTCACAGGGAACAGAATCAGGTTGCGCAGGATATCGGCCTTGGCCAATTCTTTAGCCCTAGCTCTCGTGACTGCACAATATGGATAAATATCTGAACCGATATGGACATATCAATAATTGGTTTAGTCGTTAGCTGTACCACAGAGACAATTTTACCACCATGAAGATCAATCCTTAATAACAAATAAACTCCCTCCACTGGTAAATGAGGTCGTATCCCTATCTTAACAGGTCCTTGTACTAACTCTGACTTTAAAATTTCCTTGTGCAGAGGTAAATACACAGTGTCACCTGTAATGCCCCGCATTAGATTTACCTCACCAGTCGCAGTTTCTTCCCCAAAATTGAAAACACTGTCTAACAAGATGGATTGGGAAGCCCAGTACCTCTAAGGATTTTCACTGGTACTTGTGGTGACCGAACTTTCAGTGTGAAAAACCCTCTGACACAATAGAATGGTATTCGTCCCTGACTTCCTCCAACATTTCAGCATTTACCTCTGGCAAGGATTAAGATTTAACAATATGTCCAAAACCCTTTTGATTTTTAGTTTCCACTACTTTCAGACAAGCATTTGGCACTGCCTCCTTTTCTTTCTTTGTTCTTCAAAAAGGAACAATTAGCCATCACGTGACCAGGCTTCTTACAATAATAAAAATTACGTTGAGAAGGTTTCTCCAGCACTTGGTTCC